>NW_021621022.1:102568-110258 GCF_004785775.1 Grammomys surdaster
TATACCTTATATATCATTACCTTATATATATCATCAATATACCTTATGTATCATATACCATGTACTATGCCCTGAGCATTAACAGTGTCCTACATGTGAACTCACATTGAGTTCAGCAAGCATAATGCCGACTAACATACTAGCTGGTTTTTCCCAAAGTTTGTAATCCATGACTGTACAGGCTTAACTCTTTTTCACATTAAACTGAGAATCATATGTAAACATAGTACATGGTATATGATATGTAACAACAATCAGAAAGAAAAGGTCTTGAATTCGAGGGGGAGCTGGGATAAGAGAGGAGTTGGAAAGGAAAGGGGGAGAGGTAGGGATGATGTAAATAAAGTTCTCATGTATGAAATCCTCAGAAGAATTATAACCACTATAGCTGGATACACAATTACTAATGCGTTTGCTTTAATTCTGGTACCTAGAATTACACATAGAACTACAGAGAGAAAGGGGACTAGAAGAAGTTTGTAAAACCAGGAATAGGAAAGCTGAAGGCAAATGTATCTCAGTTTGGATCCGAACAAGGCCTGCTTCCTGCTCTTAGGGACTTTTAAGGACCTGATGAATACCTTATATAAGTAAATAACCGTTCTTGACATCTCCTGTGGCATGTGTCATAGCATGGGGCCAAAAGAAGAGTATTTGAATAATAAAAATAAAATAATAATAAATAAAATAAATAATAAACATAAAAGTACATGATTAATTTTTGTTTGGATTAGTTTCTTCTTGTATTGACCCGTTCCATTTTGTTAGATTAATACTCATTTTATCCAGGGTATGCTTTCTTTTCTAACACAGTACCTTTGCTTTTCTGCTCTATAAATCACTTTGCATGATTCCTGAATATTTAGTTTTAATGATGATTCTCAGTTTCATGTGAAAGACAGTTAAGCCTGTACAGTCATGGATTGCAAACTTTGGGAAAAACCTGCTAGTATGTTAGTCGGCATTATGCTTGCTGAACTCAACGTGAGTTCACATGTAGGACACTGTTAATGCTCAGGGCATTATGTTCTTCAAACTTCATATCCCCCGGAGGTCAGGTGTTCCCTCCAGGAGCAGCGGGAGCCCAGCGTCTACTTGCTGGGGAGTATAAAGGGAGCTGAGATGTCTAAGGAATTTCAGATTGTGGACAGAAGAGCTTTGTAGATTAAATCAAGGCTTTTGAGTCACCCTCAGAAGGGAAATTGAAAGCTTCTGTTAGAACCCAGGGAATCCAAATTCTGCATATCTAGCTTTGTGAGTCAGACATTGCTACTTAAAGCCACTGTTGAAATCTGTCTGAGATGTAGAGAAATCCCCCAAGGAATTCTACTACTGGAAATGGCAAGGGGACAAATCTCTGTCCTGGCATCTTTCCCATGAGTTCTAAAAGGCTTGCTTTGTTGAAAAAAAAAAAAATTAAAGTTAGCGATCTCTGTTTCTCCCTGCACATATTCCTTCTACAATGTCATACCTTATACTTAAAAGGGGACATTTTCTAGCAGGCACTCGTCTTTGTTCTTAAAGTCCTAAGAACCACTGTGCACAAATATGGTGTTTAAAAAAGACTCTGGTCTTGTTCCAGGTGGCCAAAAGTTTAGTCAATTAAATATTTATTAAAGCCTCCTTAGCAAAATAGCTAACCAGTGTGAATGGAGCTCACGTTCATCCTCGGCCGAGCTGGTGCACAAAGCATGCCTACTAAGCACCCAGGAACAGATCAGGCTTCAGACTCCAAACTGAAGGCACACTGAATGTCTCGTGAGTGGTGGCCCTTCACATGGTTGCAGGCACTATGTCAATCTTAGAAGAAATTGTCGCAGTGCTCAGACACCTGGGTCTCCTTTCTGTAGTCAGGCAATGCTCTGGACTGCAACTGTGGTGGGATACCTAACCATTACATTCACAAAGCAGGACACTCATATGTCTCTCAGCAGACTGAGGAAGGCAGGTTCCGCCGGCAGCTGGAGATGAAGCATGGGGCCCACTGCATGAGCCCCAACAGAACCTATGGTAGTTATTCTAAAGTGTGGGTGTCTTGAGTGCCTAGCAGGCCATTTGAGTCACCTCCAGGAAGGAAATAGCTTCTGTTGGACCTCAGAGAATCCAGAATTCTGGATTTCTAGCTTTCTGAATCTGACACTGCAACTCAAAGCTGTTGTTGAAATCTTTTTTACCTGCATGGTTGAAGTGGACTCTGGAAGCTGACAGAAAAGGAGCCTCAGACACGAGTGCTGAAGCTTCAGCCTTCAGGTGTGAGGTGGTGACTCCTGAGGCCCCTCTCCTCCTCCAGGACACATGGCCACAAGCATCCAGGTCCTTCATCATGGTAGCCCAGTTGTGTGGAATGAGGATAAGAATGTATGCAACCAAAGGCTTACTAATTATTTCTTATGGTTCCTCTGTGAGCTGCCCAGTCCTTATGCCTTACTGTCTTCCTCATAGGTTTGCTTTCTGTTTCTCAGTTTGAGGAATAGTATATGCAAATTTCAAAAAGGAATTTGTGGCCGGTTATATTTGCAGCAATTATCTTCTATCTTTGCCTAAGATATTTTACATGTTGCTTAGAACTTGAAGAAGGGGGAGGAGGAGGAGGAAGAGGAGGAGGAGGAAGAGGAGGCGGAGGAGAAAGAGAAGGAGGAAGAGGAAGAGAAATGAAGAGGAGGAGGGGAGGGAAGAGGAGAAGGAAGAGGAAGGCAGTGATAGATGGACAGTTTTGACCCCTCCATGCTTTCTCACCAATTTATCCTGTTGCTTCTACAGGACTGTATGTATATCACATGTAAGACACACTCTACCATGGCTTTCAATTTGTATCATAGATTTATTCAATGTTATAATTAGATACAATACTTTTCAAATTAAGAAGAATGTCTAGGCTAGTGAGATGGTTCATGGTGCAAAAGAGCTTGCTGAGCAAGCCTGGTGATCTTGCTTTACTCTTCACAGCTCACTGGAAGGACAGAACCACTTCTCCAAGGCTGTCCTCTGATCTTCGCATGGAAGCTACGGCATGCTCATGCCCCACCCCCATAATACGTTAAAAGAAAAATGTCTACACAGGTCATCTTGTTACAAAGCATGTGATACAATATAGTGATGATTTTTTTTTTAAAGACTGATGGTCATAACATTTTCTTCAAGTTATCTTTTAATGAAGTAAATTACATCACTGTGTTTTCTCAGGGTAATTTTGTCAGAGTAAACCCCAACTTGGCCAATTACAAACTGGCTGAGGTGAATTTGGCCCTTTTTAACTCCCAGCTCCTTTTTGGCAGAGAGCAGGAAGCAGGAGGTTAGCCATACCCCATAATTCCTTACCAGGAATAAATACACAATAAGGCAAGTTTTATCCCAAATCTGTTACACATCACAAGGCTTACTAAACACACATTGAATTAGAAGTGTAAACCTTCTTTTCTTTCTCTAGGTGGCTTTCTACCTCTGTTCATTTGAGGGCTCTGACCTGCATGCTGCATGAAGTCCTGTCAACATCGCACAGGTGGTACGAGGCAGCCATAATTTTGCCTGGACCAGTGGCTGGAGTTGACATTGTTTAAAGACTAGCTCTCAAAGCATCACGTAGAGCTCAGGGTAAGGGTTCATTGAAGTTTTCTGCCCCATGCACTGCAAGGATTATGACTGTGTATTCTAGCCAGTCTCTAGAGCCTGGCAGTTTCAAATAACACCCAGTTTCCTGTGTGACTATGTTCGCATGTAGCCTGCTAATTGGTAAGCCCTAAAATGTCCACTGTCGCATTAGACAGTGCAGGTTCATGACTAAGGAAACTGACCATACAGATTAAATATTGAATTGAGTGGTGTAAATATTCTATCCGTTCTTGACTAAATTAGTCTTGAGTGAATTATGGACAATTCAGTCACTCGCATACACTGAGAGTGCCTGGTGTGACTAATTTTGAAGCCTAGGAATAAGAGATAATATTGTTATCACCACCTGAGACACAAAGGGAACCAAGTAGCAGGAAGGATGAAGGGATGTGGGACAGCATCATTCCCCAAACACTCCCCTAAAGGAATTACTGAGGCTGGGCAGGTAAAGACACCTACAGCCAAACCCAATGACCTGAGTTTATAATCTCTGGAACCTACATGGTGGTGGGAAGGAACCACTAAAAATTGTCTCCTGACCTCAACAATTGCATACACACACACACACACACACACATATACACATGCATATCACACATACAAAGACACATACATGAATGTATATACACACAAACACACACATACATGCATGTATATACACACACACACAAACATACACATACATACTAGATAAAGAAATGAAAGTCCAACAATTATGACAAGTGCCTTTCAATGCAGTTAACCTACTAGATACTACTAGAAAAGGTAACACAATGAGTAGATAAACCCTCTAACTCCTCACATCTTCCTGGAATTTTAAAATAATACCTTGAATGTAGGTTACTGTTTGCACTGAATTTAAACGCTTTTAAAGGTCTATTTAGTTTTCTTCTGTTGATTGCTGCAGGACTGAGCAGGTCAAAGCATGTTAAACAACCCAACAGAGAACATTCTCAAGTTAAATTTAGTCTCCCCGGGCAGATAGAACCCATCAGCCCCGCCAATCCAGCAAGGACTGAGGTTAATAGAGATACCACCGGACTTTTGCTTCAAGGTCTTCACAGCAGACTGAAGAGTGGGCCAATCTGTAGCCAAATCAACTCAAAAAAGAAAGAGGGAAAGAGAATCCAGACTGTTCCTCAGCGAACCCTCTCAGTTTGCTGCCTCTGTCAGGCCTCTCACAGCTGCAAATGCAGATCAAGGATGCTGTGACCATTTCACAGTGTCAGCTGCTGGTGACAAAAGAGTGGACTTCATCAGTGTCTTCCTATCTGTTCCTCTTTGTTCTGTTTCTGTTTCAAAAGCCCAGGGAAATACTTCTTCAGAGCCTGCTGAGAGGTGGTAAGATCATTTCTGTAAGAGGCAGGGCTGGAACAGGATAGCTCAGGGACAGAGCACCTGCTTAGCAGGCTTCGGCCAGCCCTAGGCCCAACCTCCAGCACCAAAACCAACAAGCATACCCTTTGGGTACAATCCAGACTAGGTCTCCACAGCCTGGTGTTTTGGGCCTGTAGCCTGTAGCAAGAGAACTGGCTTGTGTCTGTCCTTCACCACAGTCATAACAAATAGAACTGTTTCCAGATTTTGCAAATGGCCCTTGGGGACAGCAACTGCTTCCAGTTGAGAATTACTGGGTTAGATCAATTTACTAGTTCTTCTTTTATAAATCACTAAGAAAATGATCATGCTTTAAAGTCTTAGGAAACAATAACCAAAAAACACTTTTTTTTTTCTGTAAAAAAAGCAACTTCAAATCACAATAGGTAACTTCATTTACATGATGGCTCTAGCCCTCAATTTTGGAAGGATTATAATAGCTTTAGTTAACTTCACGTGATAATATATTTGGCCCATCCAAAAGGAGAAGAGAAAGAAAATAGTAACTAAAATAGTAACTAAAGGAAAGTAACTAAAAATCGTTGTCCATTATTTCATGTATTCAGAAGCCTGGGGCAGGAGGATTCTGAGTTTGATGTCAGCCTGGGCAGCTTAGGCAGACCCTGTCTCAAAACAAAATTTTATTCATTTTTATTTTTGAATGTTGTGGCAGCATACACACACACACACACACGCACACGCACACACACACACACACACACACCTATATACATGTGTATGCTTATGCTCTCAGATCCTAGAAGAGGTTGTTGATAGAAAGAGAAGGAGAAGGAGAGGGAGAGAGCAAAATGTCTGGATTCTATAGGGAAGAGCCTCTGGGAGAAGGGTAGTCCAGTCCCTGGGCTGGAAAGTTCAGGCTTGGAGAGGGTATTACAGGTAGGGACTGAGGGATGCTGGGAGAACCTGGAGGCCAGGTCTGCTTTCTTATGTAAAATATGCACCTCAGTCCCAGGATCTGAAACCAAACATCCCAGCCTTTTGTTGATTATAAATGAATAAGGGACCCTATAATATTCCATAACACTTCCTGCTGACATTGGGGTGCAGTTTTGGAGTGTGGGCAAAAAGCTGGAATGTTGGCCAAGTCTGGAAAGAGCTGGCTGTTTCACTGCTGTCCAGGTTGTGGGACCATCTGGGGATAGGGGTATGCAGGTCCAGTTGTAGCAGTGTGTGAGGCTCTGCCAGAGCACCTGTTGGTAACTGTGTTGGAGCTTTTCTGGATGCAAGTTCTATGAGAACACCTGGATGTTAGGGCAGAAGATAGGAGTTTAGGGAGAAAAGGGGTTTTGGGTGTACATTTGAAATTCTTAGGCCCATGGTCTTGGAATTGGAGAAGGATTGGGGGTGGAGTCCCAGGACCAGGGAAAGGGAAATAGATACCACCCTCAGGAATAGGCAGGTGAGGGTAGGGGGCTGGGAGGTAGCTGTTAATTGACAGTACTTCAGTCCATTTGACTCGTGAGAGACAGATTTGAGTAGATTCCCTGAAGCTTACAAGAATCTTTTTAAATTTACAAAAAGACAAATCCTTTATAACTTGTATTTACCAACCTCAAAACACCACCCTAGACCTTCAAACACTTTCTTAGAAGCTTGCACGTCCTCAGAACTTACATAAACTTTTTCTATTAAATTATTTACCATGAGTCACAGGTGATTGATCTGGGTTCAAACCTCTCAGAGACCTTCGAAGGATATCTAAATGTCCTATGTGTCAATTAAATTGACAGACTTACTCATTAACCAGACAGTCACCCCACTAGGTTCCTGAGATGTTGATGTCTTTGTTGGGGACACAGGTCCCAGAGCAGGATCAATCTTTGGCTGTCAGGCCCTGCAAATTTGAGAAGCCTTCCTGTGGAGAAGGAACTTAGGTGACTGACCTGCTGCTGTCCCTGTTTGTCCACAGTTTAAGCCAGGACTCAGCAGTGGACAAGGCAATGGAGCAATCTTCCTTGGTGGTTATCATACCCCAGGTGGAGTCCTTTCTTGTGCTGACAGAATCTTCTTGGAGACCTTAGGGGCATCACTGCTAAGGTTTGGGAGTCTCTATCTGTCATTTTAAACATCTTAAGTTTAAGACTTTAAATACCATATTCAGCATGTCTCTGGCAGATTTGAGACTAGCACCTACTAAACATATCTGAGCTAGACAATCTCTGTCTGTTTTTAGTTATCTGCTTTAAATTCTACATCTAGCAAATGTAAAGCAGGAGGCTGAATAAAACTTAACAATGAACTGCATCAGTTCTCAACATGACTTTAAATATAATTTTGAACACATTAAAGGACATGATCATTTATAAGGTTACTGGCTATCATCTTGCATTTTTTAGTTATTATAGCTTTTATGAGACTAGAACCAAAAATTGAACTTATCTCAATTGAAAAGTATCTTTGGAGACCTGCTGTCTTGCTCGTGGGTTATTGTCCTTAAGAAAGACGGCAGTGAACCCATAATTGGACCCTCTTTATCCCAAAGTCAGGATGGCATCAAGTTACCTGTTATTCATCCAGTGTGCATTCTTTGTTCCTGTTGGCATGGTGGCTGATTTAAGATGAGCAGGCTGGTCACAGCTGCTGGTGCTGCCTCTGCCACTGCTGCCAGGCCACACGTGGACAGGGGAGAGGTAGGGATAGGAGGAAGGGGAGGGAGGGGAGGGAGGGGAGGGAGGGGAGGGAG
>NW_021621022.1:110658-153836 GCF_004785775.1 Grammomys surdaster
TGCTTAAACTGTTCGCTCGATCTCAGACCACCTAGAGCTCTGTGCTCAGTGAAGTGAAGGGAGAGTGGAAGAGCTCAGCTTCCAAAAAACTGAACATAGGGAGTTCAGGTCAATTTGAATAAATTTTTGTTTTAGAACCTGTGGCACACATCTTCCCAACACTATTGAATTGGTGTCCCAATTCATAGTCTGAGATCGAGCGAACAGTTTAAGCAGAGGTGGTAACCTCAGATAAGACATCTCTATATTGAAGTTTTCCCCAAAACAAAGACCTGCTGGTTGTTCAGATGTGGCTAACTCTGGCGCAGCCGTGACTCAGCAGAGAGAGCACAGAGGGTCCTGGAACTGGAACTGGATAGGCAGTAGCTGGTGATAAGAACTCATAGAGTCTGAAGAAATGATCAGAGGAGAGAAGTGGTCTCAATGTAGCCAGGAAAGACCAGGGCTGGGAACTCAACAGTTCCCTGGAGCTGGAGTTGCAAGAGCCCAGTGTGGGTGTTGGAAAGCAAACTCGGGTCCACTGCAAGAGCAGGAAGCCTTCTCAACTACTGAGCTATGGTTCCAGCCCCTCACAGACCAGGGCAAGCGTGTAGCTCAGACACAGAGCACTTGCCTTCATCTGGAAGATCCCATGTTCATCCCCAGTACTGTAAACACTAACACACAAGGGGGGAGGAGGGAAACAGTGAGTGATAACATGAAGATTCTTATTGGTGGCTCTGTTCAGACAGTGCATTACCATGTAGCATGTACCACAACCACTAAACATTTCTTTGAGCTCTCAGTGGTCAGTTACCACCAGCAGCCCAGGTATCGTGTTTGCTGGGTTTTATTAACTGTACATAGAAGCTGTTTACCCATTAAAAGGCAACCAGGTAAAAAATAGACTCTGTGGTACAGTAGGGTCATTGAACTGAATTGTATTGACATTGTGTCCAGGGCCACAGCAGAGCTACAAAACTACTCACAGCTTTCTGTGGAGGCTCACTCCCTGGGAGAGAAATAGAGATCTGTAGAAAAAAGTGGAATGTAGCTAACCTGTGGGAACTTGTGGGCCTATTACGGGAAAGGCACATTTCTGTGGGTTATTTGATGTTCTAAATGGATCCAACAGATATCTGTGCTTAGAAAGAGATAAACAGCATGCTTCTACAAGTACCCCAGAAAAGTACCATGTACTCTCAAGTGTTGCCAGGCACTTTGCTGGATGTGAGGGCTAGAAGACTCCGTAGAAGGCTGAGTAGCTATTGGGAAAGACAGCAATAGTTTTGAGCACTCTGTCCTCAGCCTTGATGTTTTCATGTGTGGCTGTGGCAGAGCAATAGTACATGGCAAACTTCTAGAAGGTCAGAGATGCTGATCGCAGAGCGGCTCTACTAACCAAACTGTGCTAATGAAGCCAGAGTGCTTGTCTGGCATGCCTCAGGCCCTGTGCTCCACTCCCAGGACCCAGGAAACGCACTGTGGAGCATGTGCTTGTAATTCCAGCATTGAGTAGTAGAAGCAGGAGAATCAGATGTTCAAAGTCATTGTTAAATACATAGAAGTTTGAGGCCAGACTGCACGACATGAGACTCTGCCTCAACAAAACAAAACAAAACAAAACAAACAAAACAGAAAGCATTTTAAAGAATCCTTTTATGCCCAGATCATCAGACTTGGCTTTACAGTTACTAGGTAAGGGTCAAGAAACATAACCCAAGGAATTACTCTACACAGTTTTGACACAGAACTTGTGACTCTAGAGTAGAATAGACTAGTCTGTAGAAAGGCAGACTAACAACTCTGACATTTGCTAGTTGTGGGCTTCTTGAGTCACTGCCATCACCACGGTCACTACCATCTTTGCAGTTTAGTTACAACCTGGAAAGTGCTTTGCATATTACTAAGAATGATTTGAACAGTCATAATGACAACTGTAGGGTTAGTTGGGGTCCTGTGCACCTCCCCCCCCCAGGCTCAGGCTGCTCAGGGAGGAGGGATGTGGGAGTTTTGACTGTGCTTACCCCACACTGTCGCTGGGTGGGTATGGGGCTATGGGAAGCCATGGGACATTGTTCTGGGGGTAGGAAAGTGCAGTCTGAGGTCCCAGGAGCCTGCCTGAGCTGGCTTGGGCCATCTGGTTCTCAGGCTCTTGGGCACCCAGGCTCTACTTGGGGCTGAGAAAGAGCTGAGAATGAAGTGGGCACCCCCCCCCCCAACTGGGTCTAACCTGGGGCTGAAGGAGAAAAGGTAGAGCACCGGCTGGATCCTTCAGGAATGAGTCCTTGGCTTGGTGGGAGGGTGGTTAGCTTGGCTTGGCGGTCTACCTGGGAGCACAGAGAGGCCAGGTGTGGCTCTGTAGGCGAAGGCCTTCTCTATGGCTCCCCATGGTGGATCCTGATGAAAAGAGCAGTCCACAGTTTTAAGGCTTTCATTGTCATGGAGGAAAGTGGATGAGTAAAAACTGTCCCCCAGTTTTCTCAAGGTGGGCCTGAGGTTAAATACCTTTTGCAGGGAGGATTATCTGGGAAGGGAAGCTTAATTGGCTAAGCCCTTTATTAAGCCTTTAATTGGCTAATGAGGCCTTTAGGTACCTCATTAAAATGGAGATCTGTCTTGAGCCTATGTGACCACAGGTTATGTCCTCTATCTGTGGAGGGGCTTGGGGCGTTGCCCTTACATGATTGATGGTCACAATCTATGGAGGGCTGCAGCCCCCTGTTGTCAGGAGAACCAGGCAAAACAACTGCCGTCCCTCAGGGTCACCGGGGTTTCTAACCAGGAACTAGGCTGCCTTTCACAATCCTACAGACAACATGTGACACTGTGAAGGTGACTTGTACTTTTTATTTTGAAACATAGACACATTCTGAAGACGGAGTTAACTCATGTCCTACTTTCCCCCCAACATAATATGTTTATTGATTATTTGGGAATTTCACATAATTGGTGTGATCCACCCTGATCACACTCACTTCCCAGTCCTCCCAGGTCCACTCCCTACATGTATGACCCCTCTAAAAAAGAAGACAAAACCAACTCTCTTCCCCCCAAAACACAAGTCCTATTTGTGTTACCCCTATATTCACTGGAGCATGGTCAAACTCCCAGTGGCCAGCCCCTTGAAGAAAACTGAGTCCTTCCCCAACTGCAGTCCCATGAGAAGCCACCAATTGTGGAGAGCTACACTTCAGCATCCTTAAAACGTACTTTTAAAGAGTTCTCTTCAATGGCTTCCAGTCTAGACTTTCACTCTTTTGGGTTGAGCGTGTGTAGGGGCTTAGGGGTTATCATAGAGCCTTCAATGACTCTCTTTCTCAACTGTGAGACTTCAGTCATTGATGCCACTGCAAAAGTAGCTTCCTGGCCCTTTACAGTCAGCAGGATCATGGAACATGGAGTATGAACTTCTACATGGTTTCTCAAGACAGCACTGACCATACCATCTGCAGATTCTCCAGCATCAGCATGTGCCATGGACATAAGCATGATTTCTGGTGGCAGTACAAACCATGCTGCAGCAGGACCATGTCATGTTCTACGTTAATGATGAAAATCCATGACTGAGAGAAATCTGAGTGAATTTCTCTCTACTTTAGCATTTTAAAGTGAAAGTGGAGCATTGTGAAATGTCTCACATTCCCAGGACACTCACTGTTCAGAGTCTCAGAAGGGTGAATGAATGTCAGCTACACAGCAAGTCTTTGATGGATGTCCTTACCCATCCCTAGATTTCCTCTAATCTCTCTTCTCAGACGCCCCTCCAGAGCCACCTGTGCAGAGGTAAGTGTGTGACAAATGGTGATAAATGGTCTGCTCTGGGGGAAAGAAGCCATTCAACTGACTCTTGAGAATATTGAATTTTCTTTTCTTTGTTTCTTTTTGTATATTGCAAGTCGTGTGTGTGTGTGTGTTGCATATACCTGAGTGTTTGGTTGTGCATTTCTGCATATGTCCATTCAGAGGACAGAGAGGTTGTGTATTGGCTTCCCTTGTAGCTTTTTTGCCTTATTTCTTTGAGACAAGGTCTCTTGCTGAACCAGAAACTCACCATTTGACTAGGCTTGCCTGATAGCTAGCTCACAGGACCTCTCTGTGTCCATCTTCCAATGCTGACCTTACAGATATATATAGCCATGCTCAGCCTTTTACCTTGGTGCTGGGTGTTTGAGTTCAGATCTTTATAGTTGCACAAGTCCTCTTGCCTACTGATTTATTTGCCTAGCACCTCCCCCCTAAGAATATTTCTTTATATGTAGAAAATAAAAGCAGAATGTGCTGGCCTGTTGGACAAGTCACTAGGTGGAACTGTCCAAAGAGTGACAGGTACCTATCTATCCCTCCTACCCCTGAAGACTGACTGTCATCAGCATCAGTTAGACTAGAGGGATTCTTAAAACACAAATCCCAAAGTTGATGAAGCATTTATCCTTGATCTAGTGTACTTAAGCTGACTACACTAGGTTCCCAAATATTCCTTGCCTGTGTGGGGTTTTAATCCCATTATTCGCTCTTGGCAGAGTGGTCTAGAGTTTGCCTATGGCAGGCAATGTTTTAAAATCCCAAGGATTGAAAGAAAGGGCCCAACAGTCAAATAATCACAAAACAGCTCTATGAAAAGATTACAAAATAAAGAAATCTACACATCAAAGCGATGGAGAAGACTAAACCCTAAATGAGCTGGCTGGTTATGCAGTCGGAGCGAATTTCAGAAGCCCTAACTGCTACTCCGCTTTGATGAAAATGAGCATTGGTTAAAATCCAGTTCCGAGAGATCCTTCATGTTGTTGTGGCAACATGAGTTAATTCCAACCCACAGTCACCCTTTGATTCCTTTCAGTGATGTGGGAGCACCGTGAATCATGTTGAACATCCTAGAAGAACTTTCCAGAAATTCTGAAGGAAACAAGATGCAGCTTACTGGAGCCTCTCAATAAGACACTTCATAATCTCTAAAGAGCATTCTCTCTGACATGACACAATGGGGTCTTGAATGAAGAAAGCTATTTCTCCATCAGCTCAGTGGGTGAGTGTGCTCTTGTCCACACTGTCATTTGGATACACTTTTAAAAAGGAGGAAAATACTCAGCTTTTAGAACCCCTTCACTTCTAATGAATGTTCCTCTTTGTGCACGATGTGCATGCACGCGGGCACACACACACACACACACACACACCATAATTTCTATTATCATAATTTCTGCTTTGTGGAGGAGATAACAGAGTCTCGGAAGGGTGAATGAATGTCAGCTACACAGCAAGTCTTTGATGGATGCCCTTACCCATCCCAAGCTTCTTACAAATGAGGGAAACCTGCCAGAGAGGTTGAGCAGAGTCCTTTCCCAGAGAGGTTGATAAGGGATAGCAGTTTCCCAGCTCCCATTGTCCTCAGTCTCCTGAGGGTCTCAGGTTAGCTTTCTAGCTGCCAAAACAAAATCTCTTGAATTTCAAAGTCACCAGCAGGCGGTGACAATGTTAATGGATGCTAATGGGCATGACCTGGACTGATTACATCTGTCTCACTGGCTCATTGGTCCCTGTGGATATCATAGGAAAGATTTTAGGGAGACGGTCCCTTTTACCCATACTCTATACTAAAGCCAGTTAGTTCTACCACGTGCCTTCCAGGCAGGACCTTGGAAAGGTGGCCATTCCTTAGAGCTGGGCGAGTTCCCCAGCCCTGGGGAGAACAGGTGGACTTAAGGAATCTGCCTCGCTTTGCTCTGGATCCTTGCTGGGATCAGTGAACTCACACTACTCTTCCAGATCATCCCGTCCGCCCAGTCCAGCCCCTTATCTGGAGCGGGTGAACCAAGCGCTGCCGTGCAGGGAGACTTGTTTCCCACACAGCACCTATCATCACGTTTTTTTCATTTGAGACTTGAGTTACTCGGTAAGGTGTAACGTTTTCATCTATCCACCAGGCTTTCTTTTAAGGCTCTGAGGATCACATGCGTAGAGCCAGGACTATCTCCAGCCCTGCGCCAGCCAGGAGACCAGTTCTCTTCGTTTGTGTTTCTAAACCATTCTTTTTAGTGTGTGACTGCCCTCCCCCTTCACCCTATTTAAATGGAATCGAGCTCTGGAAGTTTCCCTTCACTGCATAAAGCACTTTGGGTTGCTAAGGAGCCCCCTCCCTTCCTTTTTCCTTATCTGGGGATTAGTTCAGTAACTTACTTGGTCTGTATTTAAAAATGTTTACTGGGCCAAGAATCAAGGCCAACAATTGAGAAGTGGGATCTCCTAAAACTAAAAAGCTTCTGCACGGTGAAGGAAAAAACTGAGTGAAAAGGAAACCCACAGAATGGGGAAAAAATCTTTACCAGTTATACATATGACAGAGGATAATATCCAGAATATATAAAGAACTAGAGAGAGCGAAAAGAGAAAAGAGAGAGAAGACAAAATGGGCTCTGAATCTGAACAAAGAGTTATCAAGAAATAAAAGTAGCTAAGAAATACGTCAAAAATATTTATTGTCCCTAGCTATTAGAAAAGTGCAAATTAAAACTACTTTGTAATTTCATCTTATACCAGTCAGAATTGCAAAGGTAAACAACCAACTACAGATGCTGGAGGGGATGTGGGGAAAAGGGAGTTGTTGGTGGCCTTTGCGAACTGGTCCAGCCACTCTGGAAGTCAATGAGAGCCCTCCCATAGGACTGTGTGTCAACTCCTCAGTGTATGGCCAAGAACGCCACCGCCTACTCCACAGATACTTGCTTGACTGTATTCATTGCTATTCTAGTCACTATAGCCAGACATGAATAAAAGAAACAACCTTCATGTCTTACATCTGACAAATGGGCAATTAAAATGTGGTATATATACACTCCAAGATGCTGTGAAGAAAAAGGAAATGATGAGATTTGCAGACAAATGGATGGAACTAGAAAAGATCACACTGAATGAGAAAACCCAGATCCAGAGAGACAAACACCACATATTCTCTCATCTGTGGATCCCACTCCCAATTTTCAGGGGTGAGTAGAAAGCCTGGAACAAACACAGAATCCAGACAAGTAAAAAGGAACCACGAGAGGAGAGCAATGGACAGGGAAAGCATGGAGTGCAAGTAACGCCACTGGAGAAATGGGAAAAACAGGGATGTGCTTAATTGGGAGAGAGAGGCCAGTATAGAAAGAGGGGAAGGGAAAATAACAAAATGTAACTGTAAAGATGTCTGAACAAGCCATAAAGAATCAAAATATTATCTTTTTACCTAAAATCACATATAACACACATAAGTCTATGTATATACATATAAGATTTACATGAAAATTTCACATCTAGGCTGATGATGATCCTCCCAAGAGCCATAGACTATTTGGAAACAACTCCCTCACCCCCAAAAACTCCCTCAAAAACACCCCCCCCAACCATCAGTACCATGCATGAGAATCCCCTTATGAGTTGTTGGGCAGGGGAGTCCAAGAGACTCCAAAAGCATTTTAGGCTATTGATATTGCCTTAGATTGCCTCCCAGAAATTGAAACTAAGTCCATACTCGCTGAAGACTCTATACACTTGGGACATGAGGATCCAAGCTAGATCTGACCAGAAAAGCGTCCTCTCAGAGGACTAGCTTTTATGGTACCAGAAAGCACCATGTAAGCTTCCAAGGGAGGGATGCAGCCAATAGTCCTACCCAGCTGGGATGCCTATAAACGACAACCACCAGCACAGCATAATAACCCTCAGGGTACAGTAGTTGCACACATATCTTGGTGGTTACCAACAGCCCTATAATTGGACTTAAGGCTCAACAGAAGGGAAATTATGCCTGGCACAGGAACCCTGGCCAACTCCCTAGGGTCAGTGAGGTCATGAATCTTGGAGAAGAACCTACAAGCAAAACTTTACCAAATCAACATAATTTCTAACTATTTGTCCTTATACATAGACAAGTACATATAGTTCTTATATACACTTAGCAAAGAAACTACTCTTTGCAACAGACAGATACCGATAAAGAAAGCAACAAGGAATCAACATGCGGAGAACAAGCGACTGACCACATGTGGTACCCAGTTCCAGTTGTTCCATCTACAACACAGCTCTGCAGCTAAGGCTCTGGGAACATCAAGGCAGAAGGATTGTAAGGATCAGAGGAACAAGATATCTGCTGTGAGATTGTACCTCTCAGGAATGTCAGAGACGCTATACCCCTGAAGTCTCATTGACACGGCTGCCTAACCAAGACTTGGACGATGGTGATAATGACAGATATGCTAACACAGAAGGGGGAAATCTCACATGGTTTCACCCCGAGACAAAGTACAGGCAACTAAAGAATGCTGAGGGTGGGAGAAATGGCCTTCACCAGGGCAAAGACCCCCAACTGCTTATCTGACACCAAGTGTTCATCTCTGCAATAATATACATGCAATTAACATTTACAGATACACAGACTGAGAAGACTGTGCTTTATATATCTAAGAGTGTGTGTGTGTGTGTGTGCAATAATTAAAGAAAAAGAGGCCATGAACTTGAAAGAGAACGGGGGAGGGTACATGAGATGAATGGCAAGGAGGAAATTATCTAATTGTATACTATTTACTGAGCTGTGGACAATGTGAAATGAGAATGTAGGTTCTGATGCCTCTCAAGTCATGCATTCGATAAACCTAATTTAAAAATAGACTAGAGAGAGGCACAAGTGTGAATCACCAATGGGAATGACATCCAACGCCCTCCCACCACACACTGCTCCCTGTCTGCACCAGGCATTTGCGTGTTCTTGCATACTATGTTATGTCCCATATGTTCTGAGGTTTGTTAATCTTAAGAAATTTAGCAACCATAAGCTCCACTTAGGTGCAATCGAAATTAAGGTCGGTTAGAGCTGTTCTGTCTAGCTAAGCAAACTAGCTTGAGTCAGAGCTGACTACTGGGTGGCACTTCCCGCACCTTCACACGAGCTCATTGTGTTTTTGTCCTTTATAAGCTGGCCTTGAGAACTGTTTGGAATCATAGTCTCAGCCCCAGAATTCTGAGCTACAGCCCTAATGGATAAGTTTTAGAGTGTGTGTTCTATAAACCATCCCTGTCTGACTGAGATTGGTGTTCGTGTGGTTTGTGGAGTGACTCCTGGATCTCCTCCCCAAATCAAAATGTTTCCTAAGGGATGCTGGCTGATGAGATAGTGTGTTGATATAAAATATGCTCTTCAAGCAGAAGGTGGTGACACATGACTGTAACCCCGGCACCTAGGAAGCTGAGTAAGAAAGACTGTGAGTTTGAAACCAGTCCCAAAACATCTAGTGTCTTTTTAAAATCAAAATAAGCCAACAAAGCCTACAAAACAAAATAAAACAAAAACCCAAGAAAAATTTAAGCAAGGTTTTAGCATTCTATATAAGCTGTTTATTCATTCTACAATGACTTTAAAATCACACACACCATGCTCGTGCTTGTCCCGTTTCAGCCTTGGATTCCAGTTGGATTTCAACTAAGATGGAAAGAGTTTTTGTTTGTTTGTTTCTTGAATAATGTTTGCATGAAATACCTGCAGATTTTTTTTATCTTAGTTCCTAAGCAGAACAGCATCATAATTATTTCCTGAGCATGTACAATTGATTAGATGTTTGGAGTCATCTAGGGTTGTGTGAGTTCTAAGCAAATACCACATCATTTTCTGTAAGGATCTGAGCCTCCTAAGCCTTTGGTTTCCACCCAGGGGTCCTGAAGCCAACCCCCCTCAGTTGACAGTAGTTCTGTGTTTGGTCACAGCTGGTTGAAGGAAGTGACTTTGAAAGATGAGTCAGCTTTGCATAGGCAAGTGCTGAAACCAGGAAGGAGCCAGAGCCATGGCTAACAGAGCCATGGCTAACAGAGCCATGGCTAACAGAGCTATGCCTAAGCAGAGTAGAAGTTCATTTGAGAATTGAGTAATCAAGAGATTGTTGGGTCAGGGAAACCTTTGATCCTCAGAATGGCTCCTGAAATGACTTAGTATTTGGAAGGTGAGGACAGAGGAAGCAAGGGGGATAGGTTGATCAGTTTGTCAGGGAGGTACTGGAATGCAGGGTTACTCTTGATGATAAAATAGCATGGGCAAAGCAACTTGTGGAGGAAAGGGTTTATTTGGCTTATACTTCCACATTGCTGTTCAGCAACAAGGAAAGTCCCTATTGCTTGTTCATCTTGCTTTCTTTTTCTTTTTTCCCTTTCTTCCTTTTCTTTCTTTCTTCCTTCCTTTCTTTCTTTCTTTCTTTCTTTCTTTCTTTCTTTCTTTCTTTCTTTCTTTCTTTCTTTCTTTCTTTCATTCATTTTTTTTCCAAGCCAGGGTTTCTCTGTATAGCCCTGGCTGTTCCTGGAACTCACTTTGTAGACAAGGCTGGCCTTGAACTTAGGAATCCACCTGCCTCTGCCTCCCATGTGCTGGGATTAAAGGCGTGCACCACCACCCAGCTTCATCTTGCTTTCTTGCAGAACCCAGGACTACCAGCCCAGGGATGGCTCCACCCACAATGGACTGGGCTCTCCCCAGTCAATCATTAATTAGGAAAATGCCTTACAGGCTTCCCCACAGCCCAGTCTTATAGAGACATTTTCTTAAGAGAGGGTTCTTCATCTCAAATGACTTTAGCTTATATTTAACTGACTTAAAACTGTATAGGGGTAGATGAGTCATATCTAATCCTATTTTCACCCAGTTATGCACAGGCATAGAGTTGTAAGAGGCTCCTACACACACACACACACACACACACACACACACACACACACACACATCCTTTGAGCATGGATCTTTTCATTTTTAAAGTCATGCATCATGAAGTAGTCCTTCCTCAGCCTCTCCTGTGTCACAGAAGCATTCTTAGCAGCTAAGGAGGCCCACGGCCTTCAACCTCTGGGTTCTCCATCTTCTGAACCCTAGAGTCTGTAACCTAGAACCACATTCTCACTTACAAAACAAGATATAAGAATCAAGGTATCGAGGGACAGAAATTTTGCACTAAAAATCCAACTCTAACACTTAGCAGATCTCTTAGTCAAGTTCGTGGACACCCTTGGCAGTGAGCCTGTCATGGTAGAGAAAATGAAATCTGTGTCTAATGTATCCCATTTTCTCTGGTGGTTGCAATTCATTCAGTTCCTCCATACCCTCCCTCACTGGGTGTTAAAACAAAACAGTGTATGTACAGTAAACAAGGAAATACAGTGTGGCATACAAATGTTAGGAAATATGTCTGAGATCACGCCAAAAACTCACACAATTCTTAAGCTGTTCAAAATTCTAGGTGAGTTTTATTAACAATGAGCTTCACAGATCTGTTGCTAAGCTGTATTATCACCCCAGGCCCCTGTGTATTTAGCTCAGACTTTTCATTACCTTCAGAAAAAAAGGTGTCTTTGTATTCACCCTGAACCCTCACCCAGGACCCATTCTACAATCTAATATTTCCAAGCAATAGCAGCAGTAGTAATTTATATCTGAATGACTGTGTTGTACCAAATTTCTTCTCTAGAAACAAGGACAGAGGGCTAGGTGGGATATAGACGCCTAGCATACAGATCCAGCAAATGGGGGAGGCCTCAACTGCATCCTGAATCTACCAAATGGAGAAGAGGGGAGTGGCACTTAGGGACTCAAGTCGCAGACCACCTTCTCTCTTGGGAATGTCTAAGAATAGGGCAGGTGTGGAGTGAACTTTAAGAACAGAGGGAGTGAGATTTGCTAGCAAATCACAAATTTGAGATTGTCAAAATGGATTAGCTGTTAACCAAATACATCAAACTGGAAAGGAGTAAGGTGTAGAGAAAAGGCAACTCACGCTGAAAGTGGCACCAATTGGTATTGAATGCAGAAGTCAGCCATCTCTGCTTCTGGAAGCAGTGACCTCAGGGTAGCAGGGGCACCCACATCAGAAGTCCTGGTGCTGGTCTGTGAACAATATCCTGTGATATGCTTTTTGCACCACCTGCTGGCAAAGAATTGTGATCCCAGTGCTCACCGAAGGGAAGGCAACAGGACACTGGCAAGCAAGATCTAGGGAAATCCCTACTATTGGGGTTGTGGTTGATCAGCAGCAACTGGCCTTTGTTATCCCTTGTTAGCATGTTTTCTGCAGTGCCTGGTAATTTGTACAGGTTTTCTTTCTGAAAGTGTCTCAACGTCATGAGGTCACTCCGGTATAGATCAATAGGAAAGGGAACTTTGTTTTCAGTGGCTTGGAGAAGCGTCTATTTAGAATCCACAAAACATGATGCTTTTTGGTAAGTGGCAGGTGCACTATTCATGCGTTTGTTGGTGTGTTGCAGGGAACTGTTCTAGATTTTTTTTTTTGACACAGTAACTTCTGGGACAATCCAAAAGTACTGTGCTCCACTCAATGCCTTTGAAATGTTTTTCTTCTGGGTGAAGTTTCAGAGTATATACTGATATTCTTATTTTTCCTGAAAATATGAAAAATCTAGACTGAATTCCCAGGAGGCGGAGATGAGAGCATAGCTCAGTGGTAGATCACTGCCGGAGTCTGCTCCAGGCTCTGAGTTCAGTCACTAGCACCACATACACATAATAACAACGATGGTAATAATCACAAAGTAAAATTCACAGAGATTCAACCAATGTCCACCCTTTGATGTTCTACAGCTAGAGACCCAGGCTGGGGACTGCAACTATCAACAGAGCACAGTCCTTCCTCCTTTTTCCGATTGCTTGTTTGCTTGTTTTTGAGACAAGGTCTCATGTATCCCACAGTGACCTTGAACTCACTGTGTAGCAGAGCAGGACTTTGAACTTCTGAACTTCCTGCTTCCACATCTTAAGTGATAGGGTTATAAGCCTGTGTGCCCATGCTTTGTATATAGGATGCTGGGGACCAAATATAGGACTCTGAATGTGCTAGACAGTCACTCTACCAACTGAGCAACATCCTGTGGTCCTCTCCTCATGAACAACTTCTACTTTATATGAAGGAATATCTTATAAGTAAATATGATGGAACTCAAGCACCTTTAAAATTTTTCCATATTATAAATGGTGAAATGGGAAAAAGAAAAGGAGGGAGGCTTTAACTGTGGAAGAGGTCAATGCAGAAGGGTAGGGAGGAAGGAGGATAAATAATTCCAAAGATGTTTGAAAACACAAAGGAATCATTATATTAAGTTTACGTTAAGTGACATATTATACATACAAGTGTATATGTGCACAGATTAAATGAAGTTATGCCACTTGGAATGATAATTCTCCCCCTATAAGGCCTAGACTATGTGCCAGGCTTGAAAACCTCCTTTCAAGTTGTTCATCATGGAAATAAATTCAAGAGACTCACTTATTTATTCATTTATAAGATTTACTTATTTATTTCACGCATATGAGTACTGTAGCTGTCTTCTGATCTACCAGAAGAGGGCATTGGTTCTCATTGCTGATGGTTCTAAGCCACCATGTGGTTGCTGGGACTTGAACTCACGACCTCTGGAAGAGTAGTCAGTGCTCTTAACCTCTGAGCCATCTCTTCAGCCCTCAAGAGACTCTTAAAACAATTTAGGCTATTGCTGTTCCCCCCAGTTGCTTCCCAGAGGTTGTCTCTATTGCTGCAAGTATTGTGCACTTGAGACACAAGATTCAGAGGATCCAGTCTGGCTCTGACCTGAAAGCTTCCTCCCTGAGGACCAGCTTTCATAACACAAGAATTTTCCAAATGAGGAAGACAATCGACAGTACTACCCAGATGTGACACCAGCATGGCAAGATATCCATAAAGGTGCAATAGTGGCGCACATATCTTGGCAGTAACCAACAGCTGTCTAGTTAGACTTAAGGCTCATTAACAGGAGGGAAATCATGCCTGGTACAAGAAACCTAGCCAACTAACTATGACTGGCAAAATCAATGGATCTCAAAGAACTTACTATGACCACTTTATTAAACCAGCGTGATTGCCAGCTACATTCTAAATAATTATCCTTAATCCATTGATAGGTGTAGCTCTCATACTTCATCAATGAAGCTTCTTTTTGTAGCAGATGGAGACTATTGCATAAATCACAATGGGTCAAGATAAACTGAACAATGGATTATGGAATTCCCAGTCCCAGTTGGTACGCCTGCTGCAGAACAACCCTCCTAAGGCTCAGCACATATCATGGGAGCGAGGGTAGATAGACTGTAAGAGCCAGGGAATCAGGAAGTCTGTTGCCAAAAAAATTGTGTCTCCTATAAATGACTGGGAAGCTTTGCTCATGAAACTTCAACAATATGACTGCCTAAATAAGACTTGAGCCATGACAACACCGAGAGACATGATAACGTGGAAGGGGAAAATCTAACCTCCAAGCCTACAAGTAGGCAACCAGACTGCTGAGAAAGGGAGACTTAATCCTCCCCAAGGATGAGCTCCCAACTTGTTATTCAAAACTAGGTCAGCCCTGGAATCATATACACATACTCAATACTAAACAGACTCAGCAGCTCTCTCTCTCTCTCTCTCTCTCTCTCTCTCTCTCTCTCTCTCTCTCTCTCTGTGTGTGTGTGTGTGTGTGTGTGTGTGAATAATAATTAAAGAAAAAGAGGCCATGAATTTAAGAGGGAGTAAGGGGGTCATGGGAGGCTGGAAATTATGTAAATATATTTCAATTTAAAAATTGCAAAGAAATTTTAATTAAATCAGAACTGGAAATACGATACAAAACAAGGTAGCTCAAGACCAGAAAGACAATTGCTATGTCTCTCTCATATTTAGATCCTAGCTTCAAATATTTAGATTTGTATGTGCAATTTGTGTATTTGTAGAGGAAGCTAGAAAGGGCTGATGACGGGGGCAGAAACTTACGAGGCAGGGATAGCAGAACATATGTGCTATGAGAGCGGAGGGAGCGAGAATACTGGGGTTTAGGAAGTGCCCCGGCCCGTGGGGATTCGACGAGACCTTAGGGAAGGGGACGAAAGAATGAAGGGACAAGAGACACAAGGAATGAGAGCAAATCTGGGGTTCTGATCAAGCTCTGAAACTTTAATTTCGGGTGCAGGTTATAAAGACACAGCAAACCAGGAAGTTTGGGTGAGGGTCATTGCTTAGGGCTATCTCACGATTGAATGCTTATTGCCCTAGACCATCCCACTGTCATAACCAGCTTCCAGGAAATGCCAGACGTTCTTTAAGTTCCTGGGGCCTGAGACCTGTGAACGTCCTTTCTTAACCTTGCACTGATTAGGCTTTCAAGAACAGCAGGTAACTTCCTAGGTTCTCTTAGGACAGCAGGTAGTTTCCTGGGTTTGGCTCCCGACAAGGAAGGAATGGTATGGGGAGGGATGGGAAAGAGGAAGCAGAAGAGGGCAGGCTAAGAAAAACTAAGGATTTTGTAACTTAAAATGTATATAATAAAAAAAAAGAAAGCATTTGAACAGAGGAATTCTACGTGAATGAACAAAGCTTCCCCTAGAAAACAGCAGATATGAAATAAAAATCTCAGTACTAGACACAGAATAATTTCCCAATGAGTTACTGATCAAGGAGATCCTAAAGACAACCCCCAAACAACACCGGCTGTTATCATTGCTCCTAGTTACCCAGAATAGTTGGCAAGGTCCTATTGCTGAAGACACAGTACCCTTTGGTTTCAGCACACAGAGAAGTCAAGGGGAAACAGGCCAGGTAACCTCCTCCTACTGTCTAGCTTTCATAGTGCTAGACAGTGCTATGAGGCCATGGAGGGGAAACATCATCAACTGATTTATCCAGTAGTGGACTCTCTCAATGCCACAGTACTGACCTTCTAGGAAAATGTCCCCTGGGTGCAATTGTGGCCTGGCTGCTATAGGGAGTACTGGTTTCTGTTTAGGTTTGAGTCCTGTTCCACAGGAGGGAATGCATGCTTCTGGTTAAAATCCTGTGGCTGGGGAAGTCAAAGACCCTTGGGGGAATAACCTACCGCTATTCCTTTGCTAAAGAAAGATGCTATCAAAGTGCTTTCTGAATGTTTATATTTTTACTCATTCATTAGTACTGAGTCAACCCTGGTCAGAAAAGCTTCCTTTTGCTGTCGGAAGCAGTTACTGCGGAGATTCATAACTGATCAAAGTGCTGAGAATAAGAGACTGTTGAGGGCTAATACCTGTCCGACACCCGTGTCAACACTCACAAGGCTCAGAAACCAGTGTGGAAGAGGGGATGGGAAGATCGTAAGCCAGAGGATAGGAAGGTGTGCTAGGAAATACAGTCTTTGAAACATGGCATGACTGCTGCCCCCATAAGCTCAGAGCAACTCCAGGTACCTGCTAGTCATCATTCCAGCGTGGGTGGGGAAGGAGTCATGAGGCTCCAGCTCTAGCTGAAGGACTGTCAGTAGCTGACAACTGCTGGAGGAGAAGCAGTCATATAGACTCAGAGGTGCAGGCACCTATACGTTTGAGGTCTATGTCCCTGTCATGAAGAGAACACTAATTAGAATCAATAGAATTAATCTAATATGTATATTATGTTTTATTATACAATACATAATGTACCTTGTATATCAATATATTTTATACTAATCTAATTTATATACTATAGGAAGGTGGGAGGGTCTTCTACTGAGGGAAAGCTTCAGAAGAAGTTGGAGTGGTGAACTGGAAGTGGATATAATCAAGATACCTTGCATATATGTATAAAGTTGTCAAAAAATATTTTAAAAAGAGAAAGCCACATTTTTGTGTTTTATAAAAAGAAAAGAGAAGGCCAGGGACGTGTTTGGTGGAGGCATGGTATGATGCAGGGGAAGAGGGTGACTCGGGGGTGACTCTGTGGGCCCATGCTGAGGCATCCCTTCCCCCTGAGGTACCAGCCAGAGACAGTATAGTGTAGTATAGAGTTTATTTAGGGCATGGAGAAGGAAGTTGAGGGAGTAGAGACAGAGAAAGGCTGGGGAGGAGGGAGAAGAAGGAGGAGGAAGGGGAGAAGGAGGAGCCAACCATGAGCACGTGGAGAGGGGGGAGGGGGATGGGGAGAGAAAGGACAGAGGGGGAAGAAGAGAGGAAGAGAAGAGAGAGAGGAAGGTACACACAGCTCTATTTATAGTGAGTCAGGCACGCCTGGCTGTTGCCAGGTAACTGTGGGACGGAGCCTAGACAAAATGCCAACACATATCATTCCCTATTAAGAGCCAATCATTATTTCTCATTTTTATGAACCTCTCTAGGTTTCTCCTACTGCCCTCCACACGAATTAAACTCAACAGTTATTCGAGTCTTTGTAAAAAGGACCCACTCTGGGAAGACACTTAAGGAGAGGTGGGTTCTAGTCCAAAGCCCCTTGGTCCTTATCTGGGTGAGGACACATGCATCCAGTTCTTCTAGGCAGGCACAGAAAAGAACAGAGCTTCTCAAAGGGAGACTCACATCTTGGGTCCTCATTCTTTTAAACCAAATGTTTGTTCTTCCCTTATTTTTTTTCTAACGAAATTATTTCCCCAGACTCAAATTCCTGTGTGCTCAGGTCATTCTCATCTTTCTGAATACAGGCAGAGTGCCTTGAGGGTCAGGGAGAGGAAGCACACTGTCCTGTCTTTTGCCTTGGTTACCTTAACTGTTCTCCGCACAGGAGCTGTGACTGGTAGGCACTGGTCTGCACATGCTTTGAATGTGCAACGTCACCTCCGTTGGGGAAAATAACAACCCCCTGGTTTTTGTTTTAAAGTGACATCTGGACAGCTAGCAAGGGCTCCAATGGATCCAGTGTCAGGCTGTGCCCTGGCAGCTCCCCAGAGAACGAGGGACACCTTCTGTGCTTGGAGGTACCATACATACCTAGTATGATGTTTTTCAGATCTACCTATGAAACAGATGTGCCAATGAATATTGAGGACCACTACTGTGAAGTGAGCTAGCCACGGTAGATCTGGCTTCCTTCCAGAATGTGGCTTTGGGTCCATGGCAGTTCAAGGGAAAGCAGACTCATTTAGTGACTTTGAAAATAAAGATTTTGATATGAAAGCTGATAGTATTTCCAGATCCTTTACAACAAATATGAGAGGTGCAATGTGGCTGAAAATCTTAATTGTTTTCTGACACACGAGGTAAGGAAATGCATGGGATCTATTTTCTCTGAAAATTAACATTTTATTTTTCTGGTCAGTTGGAAACTCCATGATCAAATAAAACCCTAAATGCTTTTAAGTGAATGAAAATTTTGAGGAAACCCATACAAAATAATTCCAAGTGTTTTTTTTTTCAAAATATGGACATACTGAACGGTGACCTTGATGAAGAAAAAGAAAGTCCACAGCCAACTGACCACAGCCGTGTGCATAAGAGTGAGATGGGAAACTTGAGTGATCTGTCAACAGCCTGTGAAGAAAGTCTTTGTCCTGGGGCTATATCTGCTCCTTGAGTCTGTGGACAGTCCGTGGAGTATAGTTAGTTCCCCCTGGCATGTTTTTCCTCTGAAACACATTGCTTATCTTATGAATACTTGGCTGCTCTTTTCATTTTTGATGTTTTTAAAAAAATGGCATTCCTTTCTTCTCTGGGTCTGGGTCTGGTTGGCTTCCAGAAATGTGTTCTACTAACTAGGAAGATGGACAGGGAAAGGTGAACGATTGCTTTCTTCCACCAGTGGGGTCCCAGGCTGTAGGCATCAGCCATGGCACCATGTGGGCCTTTCCCACAATCCCCTGGGGGTTGTGCAGCTTCCCTGGTGGTGGAGGACACCTGGAGACGTTCTGCCTGCAGGGGCACACCTGGCATCTGATGACATCCTGCATGCCACAACCACCAGAGAGGTTCGCCTCAAGCTCTGCTCTGGCCTTATTCACTTCAGTGTTCCCTGACAAAGGCCCTTGTTTCTGTTTTGTAACTCGTGATATCAGAATCTAAGTCTTTGATTATAAACGTTTGACTTTTTGTGTTTATAATTTAAAAGTCAACTATACCACTCCTGGGCATATACCTAGAAGATGCTCCAACATATAACAAGGACATATGCTCCACTATGTTCATAGCAGCCTTACTTATAATAGCCAGAAGCTAGAAAGAACCCAGATGTCCTTCAACAGAGGAATGGATACAAAAAATGTGGTATATTTACACAATGGAGTATTACTCAGCTATTAAAAACAATGAATTCGAGAAATTCTTAGGTAAATGGATGGAACTAGAAAATATTATCCTGAGTGAGGTAACCCAATCGCAAAAGAACACACATGGTATTCACTCACTGATAAGTGGATATTAGCCCAAAAGCTTGAAATAGCCAAGATTCAACTCACAGACCACATGAAGCTCATGAAGAAGGAAAACCAAGTGTGGGTGCTTCTGTCCTTCTTAGAAGGAGTAACAAAATACTCAAGGGAGCAAATATGGAGACAAAGTGTAGGACGGAAACTGAAGGAGGGGTCATCTGGAGACCATTCCACCTGGGTATCCATCCCATGTGTAGTCACCAAAGGCAGACGCTGATGTGTATGTCAGGAAGTGCATGCTGATAAGAGCCTGATATAGATGTCTCCACAGAGGTCTGCCAGAGCCTGACATATACAGAGGCGGATGCTCACAGCTAACCATTGAACTGATCATGGGGTTCCCAATGGAGGAGTGAGAGAGAAGACTGAAGGAGCTGAAAGGGTTTGCAGCCCCATGAGGAGAGCAACAATACCAATCAACCAGAACTCCCAGGGTCTAAACCACCAGCCTGAGAACACATAGGGAGGGACCCATGGCTCCAGCTGTATATGTAAGGGAGGATAGCCTTGTTGGGCATAAGTGGGAGAGGAGCTCCTTGGTCCCATGGAGGCTGGACACTGAGTGTGGGGGAATTCAAGGGTGGGGATATGGGAGTGGGGGGGTAGGTGGGGGCACATCCTCATAGAAGCAGGAGGAGAGGGGATGGGATAGGGGGTTCCTGGGCAGGGAAGGGGGAATGGGGTAAGGGGATAACATCTGAAATGTAAATATAATAGCCAATAAAAAAAATAAAAGTCAAAACCATGCTTCAGGAATCATCACAGCACGTGGTATATTGGATGCTATTACTGTGGTTTTAATGCCTTTATTAAGGAGGTATAAGGCAGTCATCTGTAATTGTTTAACTGTAAGACCACTTTCTTCCAAACTCAAAGCAATATAATGTTTCATACAATCTTCAAGCAACTTAATGAGAGTGGGGATTCATCTCATTTGTAACAAGGATGCTTACGCGCACATTTGTCCTGCTCTCCTCAGGTCTTACAGCTAGCCCACTAGCCAGGAACACAAACTGCACATCAACAAAAAAATCAGTGTGAAACCTACCCGATCATTGGTAAAGGCTTGAAGTTTTTTGTTATGTTTTTACTATTATTATATCATCATCATCATCATCATCAGACAGGCTCCCTCTATATACACAGCCCAGGCTAGCCTTTGAGTTCATCGTGATTCCAAGTCATTCTAAGACTACAGGTTGTTGCAGGAGCATAGTCCTGCTTCAGCCCTGGGAGCAGTTATTTCTTCCAGGGCTTGACTCCTTCCCTGCTGTGGGTTTTGCTCGCTGCTGCTGAGGAAGCTGCTGTTTTCTAGCTCTTCTCAGTAGGTAGTCGCCATCTTTACAGTGCTTAGAATTTTTAAATGATTTAAATTGCCCTCACGTAAGACATTCAATACAATATTAACCATATATACACACAGGTCTAGCTGGCCGGAAACCCTCTGTTTAGACCAAACTGGCCTCATCACGACAGACCTTTAATTTTAGGAAAATAATATAGGGTTCTCAATCTATACCAAACGGGAATCTTGAAAGGTGTTGGGAGTTTAGTATGCTATGACCCATAGTTTTGTAACCTAAAATGGCTTGTGTTTTGTCTATGTGCATACTGAGATATCTTTAATAACACAGATGTTTTTAGTGGTGTGTGTGTCATATCCAACAATATCTCTCTATTATATGAATGCATATACATATATCTATATATCTTTCCAATCTCAATTTCAGGTGCAGCCTAAATCAACTTTGTCTAAACACAAGGTTCACAAGTTACTTCCTGTTTTCTTTTGCTCATCCTTAAAGGTCCAGTCTTCACTTCCTATCTAGAACCTGGGAGACTGAACCTCTAAACTTTGGTTTCTGCTTCCCAATAGACAGCCTCATGGCTGGGCAAGAGACTGCAAGTGGAAAGAGAAGCTGAGGTACCTTCTCCCTCCCTCCCCTTCCCGGTCATCCCCTATCATCTCTGTGTCAGCGCCATGGTTCAGGTGGTAACTTCTGAGTTAAAGCTACTGTGTTCTGGTCACATGGTCTCCTCTCTTTGCACTGTCAGGATTAGAAGCCACAATAGCTTGCAGACCTTCCTTCCTCATATCTGGATGGCTCATCGCCTTTGGTATTATTCAAGTCCTGTGTGGCCTTCTGTTGTTTTTAAAACAAAATTCAATCCTTTGATTTTACCAAATGAAGACTCAGGAGCCAGATGCTGGAGTGAAAGCCTAGTAGCTCAGAGAGGCAGAGGAAGCACCCAGCTGACCTTCCTCTTCAACTGACATCCCAGAAGGAAAGAGCCAGTTCTTCTTCACAGTGTCTTAAAAACCCTTTTAACTGAATGTCCTTCCTTTCTACTTTCGGTGTGTCTTTCTATCTGTCCTCCTGACTTCCTCCCAGTCTCTATGGTTTTTTCCTATGTTTCTTCCCTGGCAAGTTGCTTGCTCCGTCTCCTGACCTATCGTTGACTTTATTTAATCTTGTTTACAATAAACAGAAAGTTCTTGGATTAAAAGTGTGTTCTTGGGCTGAGCCACATCATAACTAGAGACAGGTTTTTCAGTATATAGTCTCAGGGTTCACAGTGTGATCTTATACCAACCTTCAACTGTGTATAGTCCCTGAAACAACTCTTATAAAGTGGATCCTTTGAGTGAAATTTTGTGTCCTTTGGGACTTGGTGGCAAGGGACCACACTTGGCTTCCTCTCCCCCTTTCCTTTTGGAGAAATGATAGAAATGCACAGTGCTAATGCTAGTTAGGCATCCAAGAGTTAGGGTACACAAAAGACGAAGGTGATGGTATGCTGGAGACTTATTCCTCTAGTGTCTAGTTTCCAACTTGCAGTTGACTCCGTATCTGATTCCCAGAGAAATCAACCAAGAACCCAGCTGAGTACATCTAAAGACATTCTCTATTGGAGAATTTGCCACAGAGTTCTTAGGCTTAGGAAGTGGTCCAGAATTCTCTTCCCAGGGCCTTTTCAAGATGCTGTGCTGGGAATCCCAGCAGTATTTTGTAAAAGAGACAGTCCTGGCCCATGCCTGCTGGCTTTGATTTCTACAGGATACGCCCCCGCCATTTCCATGACCGGCTTCATTATATTCTCCTTCTGATTATCCTCCCTGCCAGAGATGAGATGGAATCAGTTTATGCATTTTCCAACTTTGCTGCCAGAGTACAAAGCAGTAAACCCAAACAGATGGGAGCAGGATGCACTGTCAGTCACAGGGCCTGGGTTCCCTTTGGGCTGCTTCTTGCTTTCACATTTTATGCTAGACTCCCAGTGACTGATCTTTCACTCTGGATCCTGGCTGCTTAGTTGGCGCCATGTCTTCTCAGCCACCCAGGTGCCCGTGTGTCCTGGATTTGCTCACCTTGAGTTTCCTCTCTCGTAGGGAATCCCTCATGACTGTTCCCTCATGAACTTTCTTCAAAACTGAGGTGGGAGCACATGTGTACTCCTGTGGTTGAGATCATGAATCTTAAACTGAAGACATGGGACACCAAAACGGCTGCATGGGGGTGGGGAGGGGGTGGGCGTGGGGCGGAGGCCCTTTTCTCACAGTGCTGCACACCTGAGTTTGATCTCAGGATCCCGTGGTGGAAGGAGAGGACCTACTTTCCTGCGTTGTCCTGATTTCCACACATGTGCTGGGGCGCACAGCCTTATACGTGGAGATCCTCAATAGTAGCAAAATAACAGTGATAAAGGATCTGGAGAAGCATCCAATACAGCCCAAGTCCTCACATTACCTCTTGCTATACAGACAGGAGACCATGCTGGACTATGAACAGAAACAGTCTGCAGCCTGGATTGCCTTCTGTGGCAACTCCCCACAGGAAACACCAAAGCATCATCCAACCCAAACTCACAATTTTTCATGAAACCATGGGAGTTTTCAGTCAGCTCTGTTTCATAATGGGAGCTCTTATTTCCTCTTCTAATATGTTCCATAATTGTCACAAGTTCCAAAAGTTTGTAATTCCAAAGAATTCTAGTATCTTCTAATTACAACGATTTTTAACTATGTATCTCTACATTATTTTTTTTTTGCATAGTCTGAGTCAGTTTGGAGGATAATTTACCCAACATAAGCTCCAGATTTCCCTAGTTTTAGGGTGTCAGGCACAAACGCACTGTTTTTTTATTTGTTTGTTTTGCCTATGTTTGTCCTTGCTACAGTTTTTGTCAAGGCTACAGATGCCCTTAGTTTTAGCCAGCAAGGCATCTGTCTGTGCCTGAGCTGTTTGGTCTTAGACACTATTTCTCCAAACCTCCTGAGTATGGCTCCTTTATCAGTGGCTGGCTGCCTTCCATTAGCAACGCTGGCATTCTCCTGCTTCTTCTTTCAATTCCTGTGCTCACCCCGACTCTTCCCGTCCTCTCATCTCCCTGAATATTCACAAGACAACTAGTTCAACACTCAGTCCCAACTACATAAACGCTGTTCTTGTCAGGGACTTGCAGTAAACTTAGATTACTGTTCCATTTCCACACAAACTTCTGTTTTTCCTGGAGTTAGTAATCTTACCCTTGGTTTTGTGCCATCCTGGTAACTCAGCTCCCGTTTTTCACAGGCTGTCTTTGTCTTTCCTTGGGCCTCCCATCCATTTTGTATTTCTGGAACAACGTCTGTGGTCACTGATGTACAGGGCTTATGCTCTGTACCTGTGCGCAACCATTGTCCTAGGCTCCCGAGACGCCCTCCATCATTGGTTTAGTCTTTGGGCTTAACATGAGCTTGATGTTGATGGTGTGCAGGTTCCAGAAGGTCCTTCTTATGTCATCACAGCTGATCTACAGAGGCTTGGTGAATGACTCTAGGACAGAAACCGTTTTCCCTTAGAATCTCAAAAGCATCACACCACTCCTTGAGGCCTTCACTGAGGCTTGCAAGACAGAATCACGTGGTCCATCCAGCTCTTGCTTTGCTCTCCCTCTCCTTCCTCCTCTCCGAGTATGTACATAGGTGTGTGCATGGCTGTACCCGTGTGTGCATGAGCACATGGAGGCCAGAGGCCAGCTTTGAAGATCTTTCTTTATCACACTCCACCTTACTTTTTTGAGACAAGGCCTCTCACTGAACTTGAAACTCTCCATTTTGGCTAGATGGGCTGTTCATCAAGCTCCTGTGATCTGCTGGTGTCTGCCTCCCCATTTCTGGGGCTACAAGTGCCTGATGCCATTCCTGGCTTTTACATGGGTTCTAGGAACTGAACTCAGGTCTTGCAAACACTTCGCCCACTGAGCCATCTCTGCAGCCCAGTTATGTGGTATATTTTTTTACACCCTTAAGGAAGTTTTTGTGTCTTCTACTTGTTTTGAATACTGAAAATTCTTAGTGATGCTCAGATGTAATTATGTGTTCTGATTGCTTGGCAGCTTGGTTGGCTCTATTTTAGTTTTTGAAATTAAAATATAATTACATCATTTCCCCTTACCCTTTCTTCTCTCCAACTCTGCCTCCCATGTGTCCTCTGCTTTCTCTCTGTCAAATTCATATGGCCTCTTTTTCTTTGTTATTACACATGTACTTCTAAATATGTAAATATAACATGCTCAGTCTCTATAAATATTTCTTGTATGTATATGATTTCAGGGCTGACGATTGGGTATTGGATAACCAGCCATTGTGCTCTTTCCTGGGAAGACTATTTCTCCCACTCCCAGCCCTCCTTGGTTGCCCACAGTTCTTTGACTAGCTTGGGGCCTAGTGTAGCTTCCCTGACATTTCTAAGAGATTTAATCTCACAGAAGAGCTTCCTGTCCCTCTGGCTGTTACATCTTTCTCCCTTCTTCTGCATCAGTCCCTGATACTTGGGTATGGGGGTTGGTTGACTCTTCCCACAAAGGATTACAGAACTCTTAGTGTTGAGACGAATTTCTTGCTTTGACACAGTGTTATGTCTTTCTCCTTCATTTCCTGCACTGGCGATGGAACACCAAAGCCTAAGAGGAGAGAATGAAGAAGGAATTCACTGGATGCCTGCTCTACTCTGAAGGTCTAGAGATCCTAGGACAAAGAATTTCTGGAGCGAGAAGAAGACCAAACTCCAATGAAAGTGAAAAAGTCCAGTGAGATCCGTGGCAACTCATCCAAATGAGAACGTACCCAATTATCTCCTTCCTTCCTCCCTCTTTTCCTTCCTTCCTTCCTTCCTTCCTTCCTTCCTTCCTTCCTTCCTTCCTACCATCCTTCCATTTTTCCTTAATTCCATCCTGTCCCTTTGATCTCTCCTGCTCTTCTCTGTCTCCCTCCCTCCTCCCTTCCTCTCCCTTTGTTTCTTTCTTTCCTGTTTTAAAACAGGCTCTTACTATGTAGCTCATGCTATGCTCAAACCGCATCAGTCCTCCTACGTTAGCCTCCCAAACAATGGGAGTACGGACAGGAATGAGCTCCAGTGCTCAATTATTTTCCTTTCTTAAAATTATTATTTCTTAAAATAACAATTTGATGAACCTTTCTAAAGATTCCTATGGGCTGGAGAGGTGTGGAGATGCATGGGGTAGGCCCATCTCCCTTGCCTAACACATTTTCATGGGAGCTTAGTGGATTCTATGGTGAAAAAACTGTGGAATGCCTATGCTAAACTTTTTAAATCTTTAAAGTCAGCAATTGCCTAATCCTGGACATTAAGAGAAAGTGACAGGCTGAGAGAGAGAGAGAGAGAGAGAGAGAGAGAGAGAGAGAGAGAGAGAGCCTGAAAGAAGACCACACCTGCCATTGATCATTATTCATTTTCTCCTAGTTTTTGTTTCATACGATGTTCAGCATCATGATCACTGTCTTAGATGCTCACATGCTCAAACACTGATGAACTCACGAGGCTAATATGATAGGAATTGGACAAACCTCAACGTCTGTCAAAGCACGTGCTTGGTTTCCGAGATGTGTTACCCAGGTCAGCCGTCATTTTATTATGTAGCCAAGCATAGTCTTGATCCCATGATTTTCTTGTCTCCACCCCGCAAATACTAGGACTATAGCCATGCTCCACTGAACCCAGCTCATTCTTTGATATAATATGCTAACCTCTCTCCTGTCACTTTATTAATGCAGCTTGTATAACTAAGCCACTGAGAACAAAGAGACCATTCATACATACCTCCTGTGGTGCTCTGTAGCTGGTCATACCTCCTGTGGTGCTCTGTAGCTGGTCATAAGCTCCTATACTTTCCTCTGTGCTGAAGAGCAGCAGCAGGAGTTCAGTGCCTGGCTGGTATGTCAATCCAGTTTCTGAAGAGTCTGTCAATAATCATGAACAGCATAATTTAGTAATCAAAGATGAATTTTTTAGCTCATTTTCTGTTGCTGTAGCAAAATACCCAAGGTTAGGTTCTTTATGAAATGAAAAGTCTGGTTTATCTCACCATTCTGAAGCTCCAAAAGCAAGTCCCCACTATCAACTGGTGACTTCCCTGGGAAGTATCCCGGCATGGGAGGTGATATCACATAAAGAACACAGGTGTGAAAAAGAGGTGCCATGTGATAAGACAGAAAGTAAGAGACTATAGAGGCTTTTTAGACAGGGTCCTACTATGTAGCCCAAGCTGACTGCAAACTTCTCACACAGCTCAAACTGGCCGGAAGCCTGTGGTCATCCTGTGTCAGCCTCTCACAGGCTGGGATTGCAAGTGTCTGACACCATGACTAAGTGGCTTATGCTTTTATAGCAAACCACTCTTGGGGACTGACTTGGTCTAAGGAGAACAGTATCAATTCCATCCAGGGGTGGTGCCCAGTGACCCACTTATCTCCCTTTGAGGCTCTGGTCTGAAAGGCTCATCCCCTGTCACTGATGTCACGTTTGAGACAAATCTTCCTACCCTTATCCTTTGGGAGACAAACAGCATTCAACCACCACGGAGAGTGAAACTATGCTCCCAAGCTGGGCAAGTGCTGCCGAGGAAGCTACTTCCCCTCCTACAGTAGAAAGTGAGTTGATGATTGGTCCAGTGCAATTCATGATGTCCCCTTGCATCTCTATCCTCTGAGACCCCCACATATGAATTAGTTTGTGACTCTAGTGAACAACACCAAGGAATTCATTATGTGACAACTTAAATAAGAGTAGGACAGGCAACTGAAGGCATCATTTGGGGAGACCTGAGAGATCTACAGGGCAGCTTTCAGAAGGGAGAAGCACATAACAACACATACACATGCACACACACACACACACACACACACACACACACACACACACATCGTGCTGGTCTATTTACTGTATGCTATCTGCAGGGATCTATGGCGCTCTGGAGCAACCAAAGGGTTGGGCTTTCAGAAGGGGAGGGATAGTCCACTTTTCACTGCTGCCTGGAGGAACTGCAAGATCTTTTTTTTTGGGGGGGGGGGGATCTGGTCAAGCTGCTGTGGCATTGCCCCAGAGTCAGTATAGGGAGCCAGTTTGTGGGTGGGGGAATAGTGTTTGGCTAGCCAGTGGTGGGGTGGCTAGGAGGTAGGGTCAGGAAGTAGGCTCAAACAGCTCCCAGCAGTAAATGCTTCAGGAGAGAATTCTCTTCCTCCAAAGTGTTACAGCTCTTATATGACAGAAGCTCTCAGACGATCTTTGAAGAAGTCACTCCTGTGCTTTATTCCTTGTGGACAGGGTCTTATGCACATTTTGAGGTGGATAGGGGCCTAAAAGCAGATGCTTTCTATTGGCTTGGTCTGAGGTGGTATAGTCCTCTCCATGGGGTGCCATGGTCACATGACAGGAACCTGGTCAGGAGTAAGTGAAGCGTCTACCGTCCTCAGGTCTGAGAGTACTAAGGTTTCTGAACCCACTCGACCTTACCAAGTTTTCTGGCATGGTCCATTGCCCCACAGAAACACATACACACACCACATGAATGTGTGCAGACAGACAGACAGACAGACACACACACACACACTCATGCACACTCACATGCACACTGACACACAAAGGGACCCAGGAAGCCAGTAGACTTCTGTCTCTGGTTCAATTTCACAACTGGTGGAAGAACTATTTTAAGAAGATGTGTTTCTTGAATGAGAAGAGGGGAGCACAGGAGCAAACAAGGGTGATATAAGGCTAAACAGTGTGTCTTAATTAAATAATGTTCTTAAAAGTGCACTGAAATGGTCTTTTTTTTTTTTTTAAAGAAACTGGGCATTTAGAAAAGTGACCCCACAAACATCTCTCACCAGAATGTGATAAATGCCCTGCTTTAGAAATCCTAGACTTTGTGCTTTGCATCTTAAAGGAAATGGTGCTGAAGAGCTGAATCCACAGCTCCTGCCAGCTCTAGGAAGAATGAATGGGTGGTGTGTGGGCTCTGCAGGCTGAAGGCTCCCAAGTACCATTCAGCTGCCACAGGGAATGAACTGTCTCGCTGCTGAGAGGTGCTTGTAGTTGTTGTTGTTGTTGTTACTGTTATTATTATGTATAAGTGTGTGTGTGCATGTGTGTGTGCACAGGAGTGCAGGTGCTCACAGACACCAGAAGCATCAGATTCCCTGGATCTGGAGTAATAGATGGTTGCGAGCTGCCTGACATGGGTTCTGGAAACTGAACTTGGGTCCTCTGGAAGACCAACAAGTGCTCCAACTTCTGAGCCATCTCTCCAGCTCATTTTAACCTGTAGCATAGGTGACTACAGTAATAGGCTATGCACTGTCCTGGGCACTTTCTTATACTATGGGGCATTATCTCATGTAATCCTTGCACAAACTTTGGAGGTTGCTTCTGTCTTTATCCCCACATCACACGAAGAACCTGTCTAAAGTCCTAAAGCTTAGTCACTACTAAAGTAGGGGACAAATCCAGGACTTGGGTCCCCAGAGCTCCTACAACCCCAGAAGGGACTTACCTCTACGTGCATCCCCTTGGATCCTCTGCCCTGCGTGCTGTGCTGGATTCCCAAGGCCTCGCCCTACTCACAGTGTTCTCCTTCAGCTCCTGCAATGCTTGCTACCAAGTTGGCCTTCTAAAACAGGTTCCCAGTCTTCAAACATCATTTCTCTTTTGTTACAGGAGCTATAAACAGGTCAAGTTTACAGGGATGGTTCTGAAATCTAAGAACCAACATCAAGTTTCATTGAAAACAAATTCACTTTGTAAGCAATTAGGATGCCCAAGACGGTCCATTTTGACCCAGTGAGAAATGTTTAGTTATAACTGTACTGATAAAATATTTCTTCTTGTAGAATTTTTTTTAGACACTGATATTAATATTGCCAATACTTATCTGATCCCAATCTGGGTGTCTAATACAACTTAACATAGGCTAAGGTCATCTGAGGAGGAGCTAAAGTAAGGAATTAGTTCTATCAGATTGGCCTTAGGCAAGTCTTTGGGGCGTTTTCTTTACTGATGGTTGATGGGGGAGGGACCAGACTACTGTGTGTGATGACACCCCTGGGCCTAGGTTCTATAAGGATGCAAGCCAGAGCAAGCCATGAGGGGTAAACTAGTGCGCATCCTCCACAGCCTCTGCTTCAACTCCTGCCTCCAGGTTCCTGCTGAGTTCCTTCCCTGACTTTCCTCAGTGATGGAGTATAACCTGAGTATTTTAAGCTGAAATAAATCCATTCTTCATCAAATCACTTTTGGTCATGGTGTTTTGTCATAACAACAGGAAGCACACTAAGATGACTACCCATCACCAAGTACTGACAGCATCAGACAGACTTTGAAACAAGGTTCCGTATTTGCATCTCATTTATATCTTTCCTTTTGTCATATGTCTAATTGTGATTCTCTCTCCCATGGAGGTGGAGTGCAATGAAAATGTCACTAAATGTTGCCTACCTGAAAAGGTCCTGGACATTTCTTCTTCTTCTTCTTCTTCTTCTTCTTCTTCTTCTTCTTCTTCTTCTCTCCTTTGAATCATTTTACCATCATAAGTAAATGAAATTGGTTGCTTCCCCTCTCTCCTGAAGGGGAGGCAAATGTTTCTTCTTTATAACACCACTAGCTTTGTCCAGTGTGTTAATTTCATTTCTGTTGCTGTGATAAACTATCCTAACAAGAAGCAACCCAGAGAAGAGAAGAAAAGGTTTATTTGGCTCACAATTCCAAATGGTTGGATCAGAGGATGCAGAGCCCAGGGATATGGAAGGCCATATCCCTGTATTGGTTCCAGACAACTCCAACAACAAACAGCCCTTGGAAGATGAGCTTGGACTTTTAAGTGGGAAGTGTGGGTGGATTTGAGCAAAGGCAGGCATATTCCGCCTCGTTTGCTTCCACTGAGAAAAGCTGGAAGCATGGGCCTGCCATGGCTGTGTGGATACTCCTGTGGGTTTATCACCACTGTTCACATTCTGCTTTGTTTGATGAGGAGTCCGTATTTGAACACTGGTTACCCAAGATTACCCTGGATGTTCCCATGAGCTTTGCAGTGACCTCAGTGGATTGTTAAACCAGCCTCAAGGCCAGCAGCCCTCATCCAGCACCTTCTCAGTTTCTGCTCAAGTTAGAAGAGTCCCCTGAGACATAACCCCCAAGCCCTTGGAGGTGACTTTGGCAGTGTTCTTATACAAACAGATGACGGCAGCTGGTAACATTAGCAACTTCGCTTGTCATCTCCTTTTTCTGGGGCAGTTGCTTCCCTGAGAATTATTTGTGTTTGCCGTGTTCATCCATAGCAACCATACAACACAGCTTTCCAGTGCCCTCCCCACACCAGCAGTTGCTTAGCCTCCTTCTCACGGTTCTATTTTGGGAGTGATGTGGACTTTCAACCATGCTGGGTTGAGTTCTTGCCCCCACCAAGTCACCAACGTTACCTTGTAAAAGAGTCTTCTATTTGGTCTGCACTTTAAGAGGGGAAAAAAAAATGTCAAATTTTCTCATCTGTCCCAAAGGTGTTACTATCCATGTTTCAATTTTAAAGTTTTAAAAATAAACAATGTTTTCTTCCTGGATAGAGGAAGAGGGCTGGCTAGATAGTTCAGTGGGTAAAAGTGCGTATTGTACAAGCCTGCCAACCTAGGTTTGATTCCTGGAGTCCACAGTGAAGAAAAATGGCGCCTGAAATTTGTCCTTTGACCTAGCACATGCCCTTGGCATATGCAAACCACATTTACCTGCATACAGGCATTAAACTCTTATGAACACTAAAAAAAATAAAGATGAATAGTGGACCACAGCAAGGCATGTATTGATAAGCAAAATCAACAAATACAGAACACTAGAAATGTTCAAAAGCAGCAGCCTGCCTTTCATATTCCCTCTATCCCAGAGCTCACAGGAGGTCCTGAAAGGAGACCTCTTAGAGGCTGAATGATGGCTCTGCTGGTAAGGTGCTTGCTGTCCAAGTAGAAGAACCTTGGTTTCAGCCCTAGAATCATGGCCCATCCCAGCAATCCCAGCTCTTCGAAGTTGGAGACAGGAGGATCCCTAGGGCCTGCAGACCAGCCATGTGTCCTTCCTGGTGAGTTGTAGTGGGTGAGGGGGTGAGGGTGTAAGGGAAGTGGGAGTGGGGGTTAGGGGTGGGGGATTTGGAAACCTTGTGATGACACTGACTATAGAACCAGCTGTGGGGAAACAGATCAACTTTACTTGGGGTGATTCAAGGATTATATAGTTTTTGGGACAGGGGTAGAAATATCCAGGATGGGCAAATGTCATTGACTGAAGGCTTAAAGTACTAAGACATCTTGTGAGCATGAGGAAGCATTTCAGGAATCTCAGGTTTTGGCTGAACAGGTTCTTATTGGGAGAAAGAAAGTCGAACCTGCAATCTTAACCAAGACTACTTGACATTCTGCAGGTATAGAGTGTGGGGTCTGAAATCCCCCAGGCTAAGAAGAGGAAGCCTCACTGACAAAGAGAGTCCACCATTTTGCACCATTTAGCAGAAGGCTATCCTGACAATGGTAGACTTCAACCTTAATTAGCAGGGCAACATTTATCTATGTATACTATTCACTAAGTGTGTGATGATGTTTGGTAAGTTTAGAATTGAGCAAGCATCTGCACAATCTAATTCTAGAACATTCCTGTCACCTTAAAAGCCCCATCTCATGGTGGTTATTCCATATCTTCACTCCTGGCCACAGGAAACCCTGGATTTATTTGTGTATCTCTTTATTTGTCTGACTGGATATCGCATAGATACAGACGTGACCAGCCAATTTAAGGAGCTATTTGCTGCCTTTCCGGCATTGGCCTCACTCCCCCTCTCCAATGAAAGCCTCCTCCCCACTTTCCCCATCAACGCTTGATAACTTTTGACTACCTTGCCTCTCCATTTAAACAGCCCTCCCCATCTCTCTCTTCACTTAACACCACCTTCCACTCAATAGACTTCATTTCATATTGATCAAAGCCAACATTTTTTGTTCAGAGATTATGTTAGTTTGTTTTGAGATTCAGTTTTGCTAAGTAGCTCAAGCTGTCCTTGAACTCACTATGCAGCCCAGACTAGCATCAAACTTATCTTCCAGTGTGTTGGGATTGTAGGCATGCTACACTATGCCTGGCTAAGGCTGATAGTATTTTACCTTTTACTATGTAACTGTGCTTTAAGTCTTGCATGCTTGTGGCTTGATTCTAAAAGTAGGAAGCTCCAGCAGCCCTGGTGTGTTTCTGAGTATCAATGAGAGCAGAGCAGGGTCAGGAGCCAGGGGCCATCTCTCTCTCTCCATGTCCAGTGAAGGTGCAGTCACATTCCCAGGGCCGTGTGCCCACTCAGAGCTCAGTGTGTCCTCCTGCTGTGTCTTTCATGGGATCTCCAGCCTTCCCACAGAGCAGGAGTGTCACAAGCTAGTCATTCCTTCCAACATCCCTTTATCCTCTTACCTCCCCGCCTCCCCTCCTCAGTTTCTAATGGCCCTTCTAATAGAAAAGGAACAACATACTTTTCCTGTGTCCTGACATTTATCCCCCTTTAAAAATGTATTTCATTTATTTATTTGGTTGGGGGACATACACCACAACATACTGGCAAGTGTCAGGACAATGTGTGGAAGTTAGTTTCCTGTTCCTTTGTCCCAGGACTTGAGCTCAAGTCATTAGTCTTGACAGCAAGTGCCTTTACCCACTGCGCTGTCTCAGCAGACCACCAACTGTCTCTTAATCACATCGTTTGTGTGAAGTCCTTCTTTCCCGGAGTCCTCAAATGTTTTAGTTTTAAGTGAGATTTTTCTGGACTAAATGTTGGAGCCATTAACCTAGCCTTCTGTGTTCTGGATTCTGGGACCCATGTTACATTCTCTAATGTCCCTCTGATGGGATCTGAGTTTCTTTAATGGACTCTGTTGTAAATGACTGGGAAGGGGGGTGTTTTAGTCAGAGTTTCTATTCCTGCACAAGCATCATGACCAAGAAGCAATTTGTGGAGAAAAGGATTTAGTCAGCTTACACTTCCACATTGCTGTTCATCACCAAAGGAAGTTAGGACTGGAACTCAAGCAGGTCAGGAAGCAGGAGTGATGCAGAGGCCATGAAGGGATATCACTTACTGGCTTGCTTCCCTTGGCTTGCTCAGCTTGCTTTCTTATAGAACCCAGGACTACCAGCCCAGCGATGTCACCACCCACGATGGGCCCTCCCACCCTTGATCACTAATTGAGAAAATGCCTTACAGCTGAATCTCATGGAGGCATTTCCTCAAAGGAGGCTCCTTTCTCTTTGATAACTCCAGCTTGTGTAAAGTTGACAAATAAAACCAGCCAGTACAGGGGGTGTAGAGAAGTAGACGTCCAGTGGCACATGAATTGTTTGTTTATATAGTTTATAGCTTATCTGGAGCTAGAATTGAAGTTTCAAATTAGTTTTCCATCTCCCACCAGTTGGAATGGGCACCAATAAAAGAAAAATAAGGTCAAATGTGGGCAGTAATTTAAGAATGATAGCCTTATCTGTTCCCATTTTAGATCCAAAATAATTGACACAAAGACCTGTTAAGTCTAATAACAAGCTTTAAGCACTATGACTGGGCAGATACGCATCTGTTCTAACCCTCTAAGCTTCTATTTCCCAGCCACAGGCCCTCTGTTACTTGCAGTTTGAGTCTTGCCCTGGCTTGCTCTGCTCTGTGCCCTCATGGCGAATCCCTTGGCTCATGATTCCTTCTGGACCTCCTGCCTCATGGTCACCCCTTCTCTTCCTCCCTCTTCCCCCTTGGGACTCCCCTGGAATCAGAAGTCCTGTCTTCTCTGCCAAGTCACAGGCTAATCAGCTCTTTATTAACAAGAGATAATTGGAAAACATTCTTTACACAGTATTGATACAGGAGATGGTTGAATAATCATGATAATGTTAGCATCTGGACTGTAACCAGATCTGTAGGCACAGAAATCTGCATCTGATTACACATTGCCCCAAACCATCCCCCAACAGTCAAATGCTGGGAAGGCTATAGAGAGAAGGGAAGTCTTACACATATTAGTGGGGTATAAATAAGTACAGTTACTATGGTGTACAGTAAGTTGCTCCTGAAGAAACTAAAATGTCTACGATGTGATCCAGCTATACTACTTCCAGGTACATTGTCGAAGGAAATTAAATTGTTCCCCCCCCCATATCTAAGACACATCTACAACTCAAATGTTTATTACAGCACTTTTCTCAATGGCCAAGATATGTAGGCAGCTAAGGTATCTATCAGCAGACAAATGGTATATATAGTTGGGTTTCAGACCCCAGATAAGGGGCTGAGGTTTGTATTTTACATACCAAAGCAGATCTATCCTCCAGATTCTCCCAGCATCTCTCAGTTTTGGCACAGCCTACCCTCAACCCTGAACTTTTCAGCCTAGGAACTGGGCTGCCCTTCCTCAGAGGCTCTTCCACATAATCCAGACATTCTGATCTCTCTCTCTCTCTCTCTCTCTCTCTCTCTCTTTCTCTCTCTCTCTCTTTTCCTCCTCCTCCTCCTCCTCCTTCTCTCCCTCCCTCCCTCCTTCCCTCCCTCCCTCCCCCTGTTTGCTGTGCACTCTTTTCCTCTCTTCCTCTTTCTCTTCTCCCTCCCCACTCCCCACCCCTGTCTTCCTCCTCATGGTGACTTTCCTGGTCTCCTTCCTTAGGACCAGTGAATTCATCCTAGAGTTGCTTCCTAATAAACCTGTCTTTATATATTTTAATCTGGGTTGAATTGGCTCATTACTGGAGGAGAAATAACTTATCACATACTTCATGGAACATGTTCAGCTCTCAGAAGATGAAAGCTTGTTATTTGCTGCAAAATGAGACTGGGTTCCTTAAGTGAGAACGCCAGGCATGCTAAAGCTGGTCTGTGTTCTGTTCTTGTTTTCATATTTCAAATTAAAAATCTGCCTTTTCTTGTTATCTCCAGTGAGCTTTGTTTTAAATTTGAAGTGGAAGTCTCTGGTTGTGTCACGTGGTACAGACTCATGTGATGTTTTGCTGAGGTAAGACCTGTGGACATGATGTTTGGAGAGAGTATAAAAGGACTCAACAGACAGTGATGCTTTGTTGATCTGGTGTCTTTGCTGATCTTCATTTAGTTAAAAGAGGCACAGCAATAAACTTCTCCTGGCTTCCCAGCTGGTTCTGATCCTTTCCACTAACTTGTTCAGATTTGGAGAGGCCTGACTGTTTCTTCTGGATCGTGCTACCGTTGCTGATTGTGTTTGGTATCCTGACACTACTGAACTGGACTGCTGGTATCCTGACAATGGAGATTGGAATTGTCCCAAAAAACTGCTTCCAAGCAGGTCGTCGTCCCCTTGTCCTATGTACCATCCTTTCTCCCTTCCCTTTGGACTGTGGGCTAGGATGGGGGTGCAAAGCACTTGAGAACCCTTATTAAAGCAAGTTTTTAAAAAACTAAGCCTACTGAGTTTTTTTTTCTGTTTTCTGATTTTTTTCTTTTTATTTGTTTTTACACTTCAAAGTCATTTTCTTTGTTTACTGCCTTTGGCTGTTTTATGTTTTCACTTTCCTTCTATGTCAGTTCTCCTTATATGAATGAACAAATAGATGAGTAAAGACACTAGTTCTTCTGAAGCATTAGTGCAATTCCCTGGCTATTGCTTAATTAATTCTAGATCTGTCCACCTGTCCCTTGACTGTAGGTCCTGTGTGTGACAGGGCCTACTCAGGAACATCCTAATCAACATGACCTGTGTGACAAGACTGGTCTGGTTTGTAGACTACTTGTTACTGGTCTTCAATGAGATGGTACAGATATTTAGAATGTTCTGATAGGTATTTATGTAACCAGTCAGCACATGCTTGAGAATCTGAGCTGGCAAATGCATGTGGTTTTACATTCAGTTTTGTGTAGGAATACAGCCGGCTAGCTCTGCTGCTCAGTGGAGCACATTTCACCATTATCAAGAAGATAGTACGAGTTTGTAGACCAGTGTACTATTTGCTTTATGAAGTAGTACTTTCTTAAAAATTCAGCCCAATAAGCTGTATCTCATACCTAGTAAGCATCTGTAAGTATTAATACTTTAAACTTAAAAATTTCTGTTCATGATATGACAATTTTGTCATTAATCAATACTAATGGTTGTTGAGATGAAATGGTCCAAGGTAAAGTTATGCTAAAAATACTTGCAATGAAAATGACTACGTGTTTCTGCAGGATAAGAAACTGTTGTACTGACTTTTAAGAGATGCATATAGACATTCAGTATCATGAACTTTTTCGGTATCTTCGATAATTTAAAAAGGATCATCATATGCCTAAGCAAGGAAGGCAAGCAGTACACTGTCCCGTGCACAAGGCTGAGGGGCAAAAGAAAGCACATTTTTGGGAGATAGAGTTTCTGTAGATTTTGGGGGGACACTCCGTAAGTTCCTGATGACAGAGCTCATGGTCATATGGCACACATGTTAGGATTCACCACTAAGCACCCAAACATGAAAAAGGATGGTGAATTGTGTTGATTAAAAGAAAAGTACACATAGAGAATTATTGATCTTGAGTCTATTTCTTATACCAAGAATTAATTTAGGATCTGGAGTGTGGTTTAGTGGTTAAGAGCACCTGTTGCTCTTGTAGAACACTCAGGTTCAGTTCTGAGCACCCATGTGGTAGCTGAAAACTATAATTCCAGTTCCAGGAGATCTGATGATGTTCCCTCTGGTGTTCATGGGAACTAGGCATGCATGTAGTGCAGACACACATGCAGACAAAATGTGCATATATACTAAATACATAAACACATGAATAAATAAATGTGAGAAAAGGTTTTGAAAAGATAATTTAAGTCAACTGTAATTTAAGAATAGTTTATTGGCTATTGACTCTGGCTGGCTATTAATGAAAGGTTGCTGAGAGCTGTGTTCTGCCTTAAGTGACTCTATATTGTATGAAGCAGTGGCTTTCAGATTGTGTCTTGCTCCATTTTACAGCAGAATTTGGTTCCCTGCTGAGTGTGAATGCAGATGGAAACTGACCCAGATGAACATGTGGTTCTCATTAAAACTGTTTCATCAAACTCAGGCCTGAGACTTAAGCACACCAGATTGATGAAAGATACAACATCTTCACCAGAGCCCCATACAGAGAACACCTAAGGCTCTAAGGGATGGCCTCACCAACCTGTCTGAGAGATTGGAACTTGTATCTCCAGGGTTCAACTCAACTCGGTCCTCACTGCTGGTGGTCTATTAAGATTGCCCTCTGTCTATTTCTCCAACTAGACCTGGCCAAGCATTTCACCTGCATGGCTATGTAATCTCATACCTAATCTCTAAGTCCTGAGTCCTTTATCTTGCTTCAATCCTGAGGCCTGGTTCAAGCATGGGACCCTGCAAATCAGCTCCCCTCCCAGTAGTAATCCAGTCAGGTTCATTAACTCTACCCACTGCAGTGACGATGCCTCTGCCTCCAAGTAGGGTCCCTCTCTGAACTCTGCTGCAGCCTCTTTACCCTTTTGTAGCCATTGTATAGCACAAAACACACACACACACGCACACACACACACACACACACACACCCCAAAAACCTGCCACCTCTGAAGAGAAATTGGACTAGTTGGCAAATTTCAGCCAATGAAACCCAGGTAGCTTGTTAATTGGTTGTTATTTACTAGATTGTGAATAGATTGTAACCTTGCGGACAGACGTGCACATGTCCAACTATGTTTCTACCACAGCATGTTTGTGACAGTAGTAAAATGACTTTGGAGATTCAGCATCCTGTGCTGGATTCTTGATGCACATTAAACACAAGCATCCCGACCTTTCTGAAGTGTCTCCATAATCTCTTCTGTATCCTCAGAATCTCTCTGTAGAGATCCATTGTGCATTCCAAGAGCTACAAAACAAAACACAGAAAGAGCGACATTGGTGAGCACAGCAGGGTGGAGTGGGGAGGGAGATCTAATACCAGTTTTCTCATCAAGCAGTGAAGCTGAGTACGGAAGCTCACACTTGTAATCCCGCACAAGAGAATCATAAATTCCAGCTCCACCTGGCCTGCATGGGGAGACACCATCTTTTAAAGGAAAACGATGTTGGATTGGAGAGACGGCTCAGTGGTTAAGAGCGTTGACTGCCCTTCCAGAGGTCCTGAGTTCAATTCCCAGCAACCACATGGTGGCTCACGACCATCTGTAATGGAATCTGATGCCCTTGGAAGGCAGAGGAGACAGGCAGATCTTTTTGAGTTCAAGGCACCAGAGCCACACAGTTGGGGGGTGGGGATTGTTGAAATAATTTAGAAGATGTTTAGTAAGTTTTTGTGAAATTGCTTTCAGGCAACAAGGAAACTTTTTTCATAGCATTTTATTTTACTCTAGCTCAACCTCCCACTGTCTGGTGCACCCACAGCCTAGAAATATTAGAGTTGTAGCCCAGGGACCTAAGAGTGGACAGTGCTGACTGCATGAGGAACTCTCCAGAAGATGGGTGGTGTCAAGATCATAGCTGCTAACCAAGACTTCTTGTCTACCACATCTATCTTTCAAATCGAAAGGGACATTAACTAGAAAATTTCTAGAGAAATAAAAGCTGAAAGGATTAGGGACACAGTTCGGTGGTAGAGTACTTTTTATGATATAGCAGCTTGGGTTTGATCCCCAGCATTGCAAAGGAAGTTAAACAAAACCGATCAAGCGTGCAAATGAACAAAAAAGAAACGAATCCACAAAATACCAATTACAGCTAAATAGTAATTGTGTTTAGCATGTATGAAAAATATAAGACCAATAAATAAAAATCAGTTGAAGTTACACTATCAATGAAAATTTTCTGAAATGAAATTAAAAAGACTATTTTATTTAAAAATATAATAATAGAGATTAAATACTTAGAAATAAACTTAACAGAAGAAGTATAAAACTTATGCAGACTATAAACAACAAAACATGGCTGGAAGGAATTAAAGACCTAAATAAACCCTAAGGCCTTATGCTCACAGTTAAGAAGGGTTAATATGGTAAGGGGAATTTGCCTGTCTGACAAATCTAGACTGTCCCATGACAAGTATGAATCCTCTGCAAGCTGCCAATAACACTTGAGATATCACACTGTTCAGTTTCAAATTTTACTGAAAAGTTGTAGTCATCAAGACAGTGTGGCACAGTGATGACGAGAGACATCCAGACAGTGGGCCACAGTGATAGTCCAGAGATATGCTTCTGCACACATGGCCACAGTGATAGTCCAGAGATATGCTTCTGCATCCATGGACACAGTGACAGTCCAGAGATACGCTTCTGCACACATGGAGAAGTGACTGACAGAAACACCGTGTTCACTCAGTGGGGCGAAGTCATCTTCCCGGCAGTTAGCTGGAGAACTGAACATCCAAAAGCAGAGAATGAGCTTGGGCGCCTACCCCACGCCATTTAAAAACACAAATTCAAAATGGATAAGACCTACATACAGTTAAGAAATCCATGTACAAGATTTCCAAAAGAAATCACAAGCAGGTATTTATGATTTAGTTACTGTTTCTTCAATACAATCTCACATAAGTACCATAACCAAAATTGTCAACTTAGGCTTTGTCAACATCAGACATCTTTTTGTGGAGAAGGACACTATGAAGAGAGCAGGCTCTGGGAAAAGAAAGACCACAAGATGAAACAAATATCTGCAAACCATCCATCTGATGGGTATCTTCTATCCGGAACATGTGAGGATCTCTCACAGTCCACAATGCCAAAGGATGCACATAACTCCCTCTACTTGTATGACTTGTCTTCCCCCCACAACGGGCAAATGATGCATTGACATTTCTCAAAAGAACACATATGAGTGGTTAAAGAGCACATGAAAAGATGGTGGTTGCTAGTCACTAGGGAAATGCAAGTGACAGCGACAATGAGGTACTTTCCATATACTTAACATACACTGGAATGACTATTATAAGTATTTTAAAAAGGGAAATAAATGTTGGCAAGGATGTTGAGAAATGGAAACATTCACAAATTACTAATGGACCATAAAATGATGTCTTTAGAGAACAGCTTGATATGTTCATGAAAGAGTTCAACATAACGTTGCCATATTGCTTGGTAATCTCATGCTTAAGAATATGACCAAGAAAGCAGAATTTGCATGCTCACACAAACACTTGTATATGCATGTTCATAGCAATATTGTTCATAATGGAAAAAAATTGGAAGTAGATTGTCTGTAAACAGATAGGCAGTTGAACAAACTGTGGTATATCTATGCAGAGGGATATTATCAACTCCCTGTTCCCCCAAAAGGAACCAGTAGGCAGCACATACTACATCATGCACGGAGCTTGAAAATGCCTTGCTAGCTTTACAAAAGAAGCTAAGCATAAAATATTACTTCCTTTATATGACGTGTTATATGCAAAACCATGCTGATAGAGAATAATTGGCCATCGAGGCTGAAGACAAACACTAAAACCAAGGTTAACAGACAGAGTTCATAAGCTGATTGTAGGTTTGTTTTCCAGAGTAAATCTGATCCACGCTACTTCCTTCTGGACTTCCAAGAGCCTGAAGGAAGAAAAATCCAATGTGACGCAAAATCTGGTCCTTCCCTGCCTTCATCTCTCAAAGGAGCCCTGAGTGTCTTGCGTTCCCAGCTGCAGAATACTGCAGTTCTCCATATGTGCTGGTTTGCTTCAGGTCCTGCGGGCTCCCCTTGTTCCTGCTAAAAGGTTTATCTGCAAAAGCCTTTTCCCTCCCTCCCCACTTCCTCATCCATGGACTGGCTTCTCTTTAGAGCAGGACTAGGCTTCAGGGCCACCTGAGCTCTCGCCTTCCCTGAATGCTTCATAATTGCTGTTACCCAAGGGAAGGTGACCACTAGCCACACTACCTAGAAGAAAGACATCAATGGTGTTTAATACTATCCTAGCAAAGCAGACTGATCTTCAGTCTCTATCCCTCTCATCGGGAAAACGTGAAATACAATGCAAAATAAAACATCATCTGTAGCCCACACCGGCCTTGAACTTGTGATTCTCTTGCCTCAGCCTTTTGGCATGCGCTATCACTCCTGGCTAAAATATGTTATAATGTCTGATATGGGCCATTATCAGCAACTGCAGGAGACCTGGCGAAGTTTTACCCATTAAACCCCTGCTTCTGCTCAGTCTTTGTCCTCAGACACCAGAGACTTTTCATAGAGTCTGCAGGTCAGCCATTCTCCCATGGACATGCTGGTTTTGGCAATTCTGGAGCTTTCTTCTCTCCTCAAAAAGAATCATAAAATACAAGTAAATGAGTACAGGGGCCTAAGAGTGTCTGGAATCAGAAGTGGCGACGTTCATATGTGGTTTGAGGTTTAGTAACTGATAACTGAGCCTGTGGCTGAGCAGATGGCTGGCTCAGAGAGCACCCTCCATTTCCTGTGCAAGCATGAGGACCTGCCTTATCTGTAGGACTCTCAGGAAGGTTGGGTGTATCCACACACGCTACAGCATGATGGGGGCTTGCTTCCAGTCACACTCTAGGTGCAGTGAGAGACCCTGTCTTAACAGACTAAGGCAGAGAGTAACAGGGCATGCACACCAGTGCACATAAGCATATATAAGTGATACCACGACCAATGCTAACTTCTCATTCCAGATAGCACGTGTATGGACCACTGTTCAGGAAAGCCTGGATTCTTGACTTCACTTCAGAGAAGAATTTCAGGATGAGCCAGTGTGAAGCACGATTGTGATTTTTTTAAGAAGAAAAATTTTAAACATAGATTCAAACATAGGAGTTAATAGAAAGAGGGGTGCTCAGGGAGAGGAGAAAACACCCAAGCTTGGCTATAGTCTTCTTAAGAGAGTGTCCTTTACATGTGCCTTTTGTAGGAATGCAGTGGTTTCAGAAGTTATACCTTTTATAAAGGGCTGCTAAGAGACACTCATTCCACTGAGACCATTGGGCATTTTCAGGCCACCTGGATTATGATGGAAGTTAAAATATTTTTCTTATAGACAAAAGCATATTGTCTTGCTTGTGAGAATCATGGAATTAGGCTGTATATGCTCAGGCCTTTAGCATGGTTCATTGTTATTTTACATTATTTTTATTGAGAGAGAGATTGAGAGAGGGAGAGAGAGATAGGAGAGAGAGATAAGAGAGAGAGACACACAGAGAAACACAGAGAGACAGAGACAGAGATGGGGAGAAGGGGAGAGAAGGAAAGAGAGAGATTGTGTATGCATGTCACATGGCGGGGGGCAGAGGACAGCCCTATTCTGAGTTCTGGGGATCAAACTCAGGTTGCCAGACTTGCTGAAAGAGCCTTTCCTTGAAGCTGATCCACCTCACCAGCCAGTTCATCATAGTCTAAAATCCTTCTGTCAAATACCCCCATTTCAAAGAAATGTTGTCTTCTACAGGTGGTCTTCACCGCAAATGCTGGCAACTGTTGTGGAAGTGTCAGCTGGGAGACTTGAGCCAGACTCCAGAACGAGGAGCCCCTCCTATGTTCCCTTAACTTTCCCTTCCTGGCCTCAGCTTCTGGTGTGTGTGTGTGTGTGTGAGTTTGTGTGTGTGTGTGTAAATGTGAGTGTGTGTGAAAGTGAGTGTGTGAGTATAAATGTGTGTGAATGAATGTATGAATTTGTGTGTGTGAGTTTGTGTGTATATGTGTGTGTGTATGAGTGAGTGTGTATATGTAAATGTGTGTGAATGTTAGTGTGTGTGA
>NW_021621022.1:153846-260122 GCF_004785775.1 Grammomys surdaster
AATGTGTGTGAATGTTAGTGTGTGTGAGTTTGTGTGTATGTGTGTGTGTGTGAGTGAGTGTGTGTATGTAAATGTGTGTGTGAATGTTAGTGTGTGTGAGGGAATGTGTGAGTGTGTGTGAGTTTGTGTGTATGTGTGTGGGAGTGTGTGAGTTTGTGTGTGTGTGTGTAGGATGGGCTGAAGCTGGTTCAGCCAGCGTTCCTGGACACACACCCACAGTTTGCAGCACAGCTTCTTGTGCACAAAGCTGGGCATAGGTGCTCTGGGCCAATGCTGTGCCTGCAGCCCAAGTCTCATTCTTCTGAAGAAAGCCCTGTCCTGGGGCACTCACCCCAGTTTGTCATGTGTGTGCCAACTGCAGGATTAGTGACGACAAGAAACGTGCCTGATTCCTTGCACAAAAAATGATGTCTGAGTGAAAGGGCGCCAAGTGTGGATTAGAAACAAGAATGTGAGAGCGTTCAGGACGCCACGCTGGAGTGAGGAGCCAGAGCATTGCTGCAGGCTCTGCAGGGCCTGGGTCTTGTCCACAGATAAGACTGTCTCCCGATTCACTTCATGCGAAGCTGTTTTGTCTTTTACATCAAGCAGGAAACAGGGATCTAACTAATGTGGATCTGGATAAATATTTGTCAGATTGGAGGAAACTGGAGACTAGATACTTACTACTTTCAGTCAGGCTGAAAAACACCACGTGTTCTCCCTTGAGGTTCTTCCCACAATGCTTCATCCTTCTAGTCCTCTGATACTGCATATGCCTTAGGTTCTCCTTTCTGGTATCTTTGACAACAAAATAAAGTCTTTCTTGTTTCTTGTTTTTTTTTTTTTTTTTTTTTTTTCTGTAATGTAGCCCATATCTACGATAGTTAGGTACACATTTTAATTAGCATATTAATCAGCTTTCTGTAACTGTGACAAAATACTCTAGAAAAACAAATTAAAAGAAAGAAAGGTTTATTTTGGTCCATGGTCTTGTTAGACTTGCTGTCCTGGGCCTGTGGTTCAAGGACGAGGAGACAGGACATTGTGGTAGCATCTATCAGAGGATACTGCTGATCTTATGGTGGCCAAGAAGTAAAGAGAGAGAGAAAGACAGGGTTTCACTATCCCTTTAAAGGAAATGTCTAAGTGACCTAACTTCCTCCCACCAGCCCTCCTGAAGGCTCCAAATTAGGTCAGCAAGCCTTTAACACATAGGCCTTTGAACAACGTTTATCCAAACCATGACAACTGGTTAGTTTATTACAAGTGTATACAACATAAAGAAATAATTATTTAGAAATAAAATGGAACTATGAAGAATTTGTCTATTAGTTAGTAGAAATGTCCACAGAATTTTTTTTTTTAAGTAATAAGGTGATAGCAGGTTGGGTTCTCAATAAAATGTTTTGTTGCAAAGAAGAGAACACTAAAGCATAGGGGGAAAGATGAAAAGCCCCAAAGAATTGGTATTTATGTATTTATTTGTGTGTGTGTGTGTGTGTGTGTGTGTGTGTGTCCATGCATGCAGACTCAGGCATGCCACAGCCCTTGTGTGGAGACCAGAAGACAACTTTGGGGAGTCAGTTCCCTCTTACTGCATCCAGGCAGAAGTCCTCTTGATTCTATCATGGTTTGTGCTCTAGCCTGGCTGATCCCACAGCTCCGGAGGATTCTCTTGTCAGCAAACTCAAGCTGTCACACTTGCACACTCTTACCTCGGCAGCCATCTTACTGGTCCCAAACTGATTTTTTTTAAAAAGATGCTTTTGAATGTAAAAGAACAGCATCTTACTTTAAAAACAGAAACAAAATGACAACAAAGTATAAAGTGGCTAAAAAAACCATCCGGCCAAAGTTCAACCCAAAAATGTAACCATGACACAAAGCTGTGACACACAGCAGCAATTCCAACAACCTCCATTCTGCACAATGCTGCCAGATGGCCCTGTACAGACACAGGACCAAAGAGACCCAGTCCTCATCTCAGATTATCGCTGCTGCGTCCCTGCAGGCTCCCTTTTGGGCAATCTCATTTGAACGGATGCTGGCACTGATGGCGGCAGCAGCAACATAGCTGGGGCAGTCATCCCTCTCCCCAGGTCTCTGTTGACCAACGCTCTTTTCCAGAGGTTTGCTCATGCTAACCCACCTCTCACAAGGGTGATGTCATTCATTATACTATGGTGGAAATTCCTACCCTTCTCATTCCCACACCAGCCCTGAGGAGGAATAGTCTTTATGGCTTATTCACCCAAAAGTATACCTGAGAGTTTTTACTCAGAGAAACGTTTTTTACATTCAATTTCTAGGAACAAAATTTTTTGAGACAGGGTCTCCTGATGTAATTCTGGCTGGTCTGGAATTCACTATATAGACCAGGCTGTCCTCAAACTTACAGAGGTCTTCCTGCCTCTGTTTCCTGAGTTCTGGAACAAAGGACAGTGTCACCATGCCAGGTCTGGAAGAATTCTTGTCATCATGGTTTTTATATTTTTATTTATTTGTATTGAAAGTAAATATAATTATTTACATGTAATATATTCTGATTACAGTTTTCTCTCCCCTAGCTCCTCCCAGTTCTCCTCCACTTCTTCACTCACCCAAATCCATACCCTTTCTTTCTCTCATTAGAATAAAAGCAAACATCTAAAATAATTATTGATAATAATAAAATATGATAGAAACAAACAGAAAAAAAAAGAGCCAAAGAAAAGTCACAAGAACACACATGCATTTACACACACAGAAAACCCATTAAAAACAGAATCGGAAACTATAAGATATAAGCAAAATATCTGTACAGTAAAGGATGGGAATCAAGACTAAGCATTGTGGGACCAAAAAAAAAAATCCTCCAAAATTATCATGGAGCTCATTTTGTGTTAGCCATGGGCATGGGGCCTGCCCCTAAGAGTGGTTTATATATCTAGTGAGTTCTGTTGGAGAAAGCTATTTTCTTCTTTGCCAGAAGTTATTTATTGGAGACAGCTTCTGAGGTCTGTGTTTAACTTCCCTTTCAGCCCTGGGGCCCTATCTGACTTAGACCTGTGCAGGCTCTGTGCGTGCCAGTCTCCGTGAGTTCGATGTGTGGCAGCCCTGTGGTGTCTGGAAGGCCTTGGTTCCTCAGTGTCCTCCATCCCCTCTGGTTCTCACAATCGTTCTGCCTCCTGTTCCTCAGTTTCCTGAGCCCTGAAGGGAGGCATCTGATGGAAACATCCCATTTAGGACTGAACGTTCCAAGGTCTCGCAGTCTCTGCACACTGTCCAGTTGTGGGTCTCTGTGTTAGTCCTCCATCTACTGCAGGAGGAAGCACCTCTGATGAAGGCCGAGCAAGGCCCCGATCTATGAGCGTTACCAAAATGTCACTAGGAGTCACTTCATTGCTACATTCCTTTAGCAGGACAGTAGTATTTTGCTTTCCCATAAGTCCATAGCCTCTTTAGTCTCAGGCTCCTGGTCACCTTGGTTGTGTCTGGCATGGATTTCACCTTAGGCAGTGGGCCTTAATTCCAATATGATAGTGGGTAGTTACTTCCACAACCTTTGTGTTACTACGGCACCAGTATATCTTTCAGACAGGTTACCATTGAGGAGTACAGAGTGTGTAGCTAGGAGGCTGTTTACCTTTTGTTAGCTTACAGGTGATTCTGCTAGGCTCCTCTTAGGGACCTAGCAACCACTTAGGTCGTCATCACCAGCCTCCATTACCTGCCAGATTGCTGCTGCAGTTCCCCACCCCTGACCTTTGACCTCTCTGACCCTGCTTTCTCTGCAGTCTTGGCTCTGCTCCCGCTGGTCTGCCCCTATTCCTTCTTCAGGCCCTGACTCTCATCCCTTTCTGCAAATAAACTCCTCTTTTATCAGATCAGTTGTATGGTGTGATTTCTCAGGGAGACACCTTGGCACAGGCTCTGCAGGTGCCCTGTCTGCCACTGCTGCATTGTATTTCATAACATCTGGTGCTGTGCTTGTGCTTCCCACAGGTCTAAGGCACACACTGGGACCCTATCTCCAGTCTGGCTGCTATAGGCTCGATTTCTAGCCACCCAGCCTCTGGATTTTCTGTATCCAGTACAGATCAATTAGTGAGTTCCCTTGGCCATGGTCTTTTCCTTTGGTGAAGCTTCACTCTTCTACCTGCACGGTTCCTTTTTCTTATAAATCCTAGTTCTAGGTGAACCGTGTTCTCTTGGGCATCTTGCTCTGGTTCCTGACCAGCCTCATGACAACATGGCTGGCCAGCTTGCACCAAGCTAAAAATCAGTGCTATAAAAATATGTTTAGTGTTGTTTTTGCAAATGTTATTAAGCTGTAATATAGCTTTCGATTTTAAAAGCTATAGATTTTTATAACAATATACCATATAAAGGTCAGAAAAGCTCTCAGTCTCCGTATAGACTATATTTATAGGTTAAAAAGTTTTATTTTGGGCTGGTGAGATGGCTCAGTGGTTAAGAGCACTGACTGCTCTTCCAGAGGTCATGAGTTCAAATCCCAGCAACCACATGGTGGCTCACAACCATCTGTAATGGGATCTGATGCCCTCTTGTGGGGTGTCTGAAGACATCTACAGTGGACTTACAGATAATAAATAAATAAAAATTTTAAAAAAGTAAAGGTAAAAAAAAGATTTAAAAAAAAGTTTTATTTTGATACTAGAAGAGCTTCAATTTGAGAAAATGATTTTATAGGCTCAAACCTAACAAGTTCTAGTACCAAAAGCTACTATAATGTTCCTAGTCTCATTAAAGCTACTATAATTAATAAATACAATAGTCAGTAAACTTATAAGCAATCACATCCTTTAATGTTTTCAGAGCTATATTTAAGGTTATGCTAAGAACTGATAAAGTTAATTACAAGAGTCAACATTTTTTATCATCCTGATTTATGTTTGTAAGGTACATTTAGAACAGATGACTAGAAACAGATAAAGGTCACTTTAACTCAGACATGCTTAGTAGGTACTAGCCCTCAAACCCTTCAGAGATCTGCTGAATACGACATTAAACATTTAAACTTACCATGACAGACAGAGACTCCCAAATTCTAACAGTGACCCCCTTCAAGGTCTCCAACAAGATATGGGCACAGCAACGAAGGACTCCACCAGGATTTTGGTACACCAACCACTGGGAGAGACTCCCCCAATGCCTTGTTCACTGCAGGGCCTAGCCTGAACGTGGACAAACAGAGGACACCAGGAGAGTTAATTGTCTCACGTTGCCTAAGACAAGGGGAAGTCATCTCCCCCATTTTCCTCCTCCACAGAAAAAAAGCCTCTTACTTTTTGGGCCTGATGGCCAGACTGACTCTGCCTATGTTGCCATAGAGATCACAGGAACTTGGGAGAACTTTCTAGGTAGTGGACTATGGACTAATCTGTCATTTTAATTAATATTTATTGATATTAGATTATAATTTATCCTTCTAGGATCTCTGATCACATTGATAGCTAAGCTAACTGTAGCTTGACAGCTAGAGAACAACAGGCAACTAGCTTTTACTCCAGGGTAACCCACCACCATGTTAGTTCATTAGTCAGCTTATTAGCAAGTTTAAAACTACCAGATCTCTCATTAAAACACAAACAGATTTGCCGTGCTCACAGGCTTCACGTTAAAGATAAACAGGTTTCAGATGTAACTTTTTACTCATTGTTTTATCTAAAGGAACTCAGGGCTCCCAGTGGCCTGTGTCTCACTCACGGTAAATCAACGGAGAGGAAAATGTGTAGTTTATCTAAGGTCTTAGGTTCTAAAAGTAAGTTATGGGGAGCTAAGACAGTGTTTTAGGGTCTAAGAAAGTGTTTTAGGGTTGGTAAACACAGGTGAAAGCCAAAGTGGTAATAAACAGTGATTTAAGGCAAATAAACGGAAGGAGAGATGCTTCACATTTCTTCCCCTCACTATGCTACTGTTACATTAGGACTTTGAAAGTGCTAACACTGATCAATGGAGTTCTAATAAGTTATTAGTCTAACTCTGGTAAAGCCTTTCAACGTATAATTCTCTATCACAGTCACAAGCTCAAGATTTAAGTTTCTTTTGGTTATCTTTTAAGTATAGACTTAAAGGCATTTCTCGTTATGCTAAATTTATATACTTGCAGTCTTCTGGATATAGGGACGAAGTCTCTCTTTCATGGTCTGTAGTCATAAGAAAATCAAGATCAAGTGAGCTTTTGCCCCTTCTGCACCATGGAAAGTTTCTGTCTTCCCTGAGCTTATGCTTTTAACAAATTTATCACATTTTTGTAAACTTAAAGAGATTCTTGTAAGCTTCAGGAAATCCACTTGGATCAAAGATAAGTACCCCTGTCAACTAACAGCCTAAGTTTTCTACCTACTGCCTATTCTCAAGGGGTGGGATTCCTCCCTGGTTCCCTGGGCTTGGGACTCCCTTCCCTGCAAGTATCATGAGTATGTACACCCAAAAAATGTTTTTCTCCCTAACCTACTTAACTTATATTTTCTGCCTCTAATATGTATATGTGTTTCAGCATTCTGGACTTGGCAGGATGTTTACTCAAAATCTGCATTCAGGACAGACAACTCCAGAGGAGCTGCCCACAGGCACTCTAGTCTGTCCTCACAGACATTTCTAACTGGCCTGCACTTTCCAGTCTGCACGTGGTCCCACAGATCCTAGACAGCAGTGAAGCAGCCAGTTCTCCCAGGACTTGGACAGCATCCTAATTTTCTTAGGGTTCCCCAGTCAGCAGGAAGTAGTCTAAAGAACACAAGGTCCTCACTCCTGCCCCACCATCACCCCTTCCTAGTTCCTCATTTTTAGTTAAACAAGAAAGGAAGAATGTTAGCTTTCAGGCAATTCTGCCAGGCTCCTCCCAGGGACCTAGCAACTGCTTATGTCATCATCCGCTGCCATGACCTGCCGCAGCCAGGTACAGTTCGTTGTATAAAAGGACTGCTTGCTACCCCAGTTTTCTTTTTTCTCTCTCTATTCTCACATGTTCCTGGCTCCCCCTCCAACCCCCACCTCTCTCTCTCCTTTCTGTCCTCTGTCCCCCTTCTCTGTCCTCCCATCTGTCTGTCCCTACCCCTTCTCCAGGCTGTCACCACCTCCCCTTCCCCCAAAGAAACTCCCTTTGTATCAGGTCTGTTGCATGGTGTGATCTCTCAGGGGGACTCCTTGGCATGGGCCTGCCAGTACCCTCCTGCAATATATTTCATGACACCTCCTCCACCCCTGCACCCGCCTCCACGGGGAGCATGGTACCTTGCAGTACCAGGAAAACTAGTCAGCAGGGGTGAAGCCTCTATGTAGGCACCAGTGCAGCTTCTTCATGTTCAGGGAGTTATGTAGGTGTTTGCTTCTGGATTAGGACCTTACCATCAGTTTGTGGAGAGCAACCGACAGCCTTGGCCACAGCCTGGGTTGTTTGGGGATTTCCATGGGGCCCCTTTGGCTGGTAACCTTGGTTAGATGTCACTCATTCCTGGCACTGGAGGGCTCATTTGATGGTGAGAGATGTCTTAGTTGGGGCTTTGTCTCTCCCATCAGTTGGTGGTTCCAATTAAGATTTCTTTATACATCTATATATTTTAAGAGGCTTCTACTGCACCGGGTTTCCATACGATGCCTCAGATGGCCCTTAGTTTTAGTGTCCTTTTGTCTCTCCTCCATTTGACCTTCCTGATCCAGGTCTCCCCTCTCCTTCTTCCCCACTAATAGCACATCTATAACTATCTACTCTATTTGCTCTTTCTCTGAAGGTGGTTCCCTCCCCAGTCTCTTACTCTATACCTAACCTCTGTGGTTACATGGATTGTAGCCTGCTTACTGAAGACTTAACAGCTAACATCTGCATATAAACGGATACATACAATATTTATCTTTTTGGGGTCTCTACCTCACTCAGGATGATTTTTTATCCAGCTCCATCATTTACCTGCAATTTTTTAAATAGCTGGATAATAAATATTCCATTGTATAAATGTACCATGTCTTCTTCAGCCACTCATCTGTTGACAGACACCTAGCCTCTTTCCAGTTTCTGACTATTATCAATAGAGCAGCAGTGAATATGGTTGAGGGCCCTGGAGACTGAGAAGCCTCCGGGGCTGAGACTCTGCCCTTGAGCTCCCTTTCTTCCAGGACAGAAAGTGTTGCTGAAATCCAGGAAGGTCTACTCTGGCTTTTCCTGTGCTTCGTTCAGTCAGTGGCGGGGAGTGGGGAGGGAGGAAGGGGACTCCCTGAACTGTTCTCAGTTGGCTAAGCAAGGACTGGAACACCCCTCACCCATCACCTTCTCAACCACCCCAATTTGAGTTTACAGCATCAGGCGCTTTGCTCTTAAAATGATCCCGCAGCGCCTCCCTGTGGCCATAAGTCAGGTGGGCGCATGTCCCAGAAGATTTGCAGGGAAACCAGCCTGGAGCAATCAGCCCATGCAATCATCAGTACATCCCAGATTCTCTACTGTGGGTTCCCCACTCAGGCTCCCCACCCTGGGTTCCCCATACAATTATACTTCTGCTTTCATGTCATACAAACATACATGACTTTATGTACTAATATAAGATCTAGGAACTACAAACGAGAGAAAAAGGATAGTTGGTTTTTCCAAGACTGTGTTCATTTATTTGATATGAAGATCGGTAGCATTCATTTTTCCCACAAAAAAATAATCAAACAAAACAACAACAAAAACCAAACCAAAACAATCCCGCAGAATTTCGTTCTTTGTGGTGAGAAACAGATTCCAGGGTTTGCATACACACACCTTTCCCTAGCCACCGGTCTGTCGGTTCTCTGGATTCTGTCTACTCTTGTAGTTTTGCCTTGGATTGGTATTGTTTGCATACTTCAGGAAAATGCATCCAGGCCTGAGGAGTGGCTCAGTGGCTATGAGCACTTCCTGTTCTTCCAGGGGTATCTGAGTTCAGCTCATAATTGCCTGTAACTCCAGTTCTAGGGGATCCAGCACCCTCCTGTGACTTTCACAGGCCTCTGAACTCATGTGCACATACCCTACACACACAAATATAAGTAAGATTTTTTTTATTTTAAAATTAATCTAATTTTTAAGAAAAGAAAATACATTCCAAAGAAGCATTTAATCCAACAAAACCTCATTAACAGTGAGAAATCCAACTGATTTTTAAAATGATTTATCTTATTACATGCATTTATTTGCGTGTGTACACATGCCACAGTGTTACTGAAGAAATCAGAGGACAACTTAAAAGAGTGTGTTCTCTCTTTTTACCATTTGGATCCTGGGAGCTAAATGCAGGTCATCAAGCATGGTGACAAATTTTTCTAGATGAGGCATCTTTCTTAGCCCCCAGTTGATTTTTCAAAGGTGACTATGTATTCTATTTTTTTAACCAGTTAAAACACTTACTACATAATGGACCTTAGGATGAAAGAAAACATTTATATGAAATAAATGTCTTCAACTTAAATTTCTGAAAATGTTGTGAATTTGGTGCTAGAACAGCATCATGTTAATCTGACAAGGCATGGATATTCTACTATCACCCATCTGTCTGTCTGTGTGTCTGTTATTATGTATTTATTTAATCCATCAATCTATGTGCCTATAAACTATATATATTTATCTATAACATATGATATATGATAATAGAATATATTATATGATATAATATAGAATACAATTTATGATGTGTGGTATGTAATATATGATTATAATATATATATAATTAATCATATATATAATCAATTTTCCTAAAACAGGTTCTCACCCTCTAGGCCAGTCCTCTAACTCATGACAGTCTCCTGATTATTAGAGGCATGAACCATAATGCCCAGCTAGATAGCTACATTTTTATTAAACATTCAAGAGCTTGCAACTATACATATTCAAATATACATTTGTTTATAGTTGTGAGTTTAGTTCATAATTGCCTATAACCCCAGTTCCAGGGATCCCACGCCCTTTTCTGGCCCCCAAAGGCCTCTACACTCACTCATGTGTGCACACCTCTGCCACACATGTACAAAATGAAAGTAAATCTAAAAAAATTATAGAAAATAAATTTATTCTAAAGATGTATTTAAATGAACAAAACCTCTATTAGTAATGAAATTCTAATTGATTTTAAGAAAGATCTATTTTATTACATGTATTTATTTGTCTGAGTGTTTCTTTTACTTTTAATGAGACAAGGTCTAATGTCGCCCAGGCTAGTCTGGAACTTGCTACAGGATGGCCTGTACTCTAATCTTGTTTCTACCTTTCATGCGCTGGGATCTCAGAAGTATACAACCATGTCCAGCTTAAACAGTGTTTTCTTGCTGTGTCCTTCACTGGCTTGGAATTTATATCAACCAGGCTAGCTTGCCACTTGCAACCATCCCCCAGCCTCTGCCTCTTGAGTGCTAGATTACAGGTGTGGCTCAGGCTGCCACACCTGGTTCTACACTTTTTTCTTATTGGTTATTGCATAGGTCAAGAAGAATCCTAGCCTGGATGTTACTGGTTGGACTTCATGACCATAACTGATGGGCGAAAAAACCCAAAGACCTTAAGAATAAATAGGAATAAATGATACCAGGAATCAACTCACATCTTGAAGCATTTAGCCTAGAGCTAAGGATTTAGATCAGTTGGTAATTGTTTGTCCCAAGTACACTGGTGTATTTGAGTTCAATACCTTCAGTTTGATACCCATCATTGCAAAAATCAGCATATTTGCCAAGTGTGGTGAAACTTACTAACACTTGGGATACTGAGACAGGAAGAGTGAGACAAGTTTGAGGCTAGCCTGTGCTACACAATAAGTTCTAGATAAACCAGGACTACATAGTAACAGCAGATTCACCTCAAGTTTCAGTGCATACAGTTGATAGGAGAGGACACTGCAGTTGTCATAGGGGCCTGAAGATCATGAGATATAGCCATGGCACTCGCTACCAGAACTAGCCCAGGTGCAGTGCAGGTGAACTTGCTTCCTCCTTTTTCTTCCAGGAGTTTGTATGAGTCTTTATTTTTGATCTATTTAGAGACCATTGTTCAGCCCAGTGCAGGTGATAATGTCTTATAAGGTCTGCTTTCTGTTGCTATGAGAAAGTCCCTGAGACTTGATAATTCATAAAGAATGGGATCTTATCTGGTTCTGTGTATGAAGGCTAGGATGTTCAATGTAGCGGCATATTTTCTCCAAAAGTTGGGAGGAGCTAGGGTGGGAGGAGTAAGGAGAGGAAGAGGAGGAATAAGGAGAGGAAGAGAAGGAGGAGGAGGAGCTAGGGAGACAGAGATGTAGGCGCCATGGATGACCATGCATGTACCGAGAGCAGTCCTGGGTAACAACTTATATCTAGGTTAGTTAATTGGTTAACACTTCTAATTGTATGGGCATCTTGTTTATTGAACATTACCAAACATATAAAGACTTTGGTTAATCATTAAGCATTAAAGTCTCATTCATACCGGGTACTGCATGAATAGCGGGATGGTCTGGGCCCAGCCCAGCCTTGTGGAGACAGCATGGAAGATTGGCAGAACCATCTCCTACGCTGGTGTCTCATGAGTGGCAGGACTGGTGTCTCTGGCCACCTGAACCAGCGGCCTGAGCCAGAGGCCTGAGCTGCGACAGCAGCCAGAACACGCCATTGCTCGTGACCTCAGGCCTAGCCTAGTCAGGAACATAGCAGCTGATTAACAACAAGCAAGTTTGGGTGCCACCGTTTTAAATATCTCCCTCAATATTCAAGAGCTCAGCAAGCCTGTTCCTGACCTCAGATGAGAACCTGGTGCTACATCATGACTCAGTGAATGAATCTTTCAGGGAAGGCAATGTCTCACCAACCATCTGGACACTGAACACACAGCCAGTCTACATCCTCTGCCCTAAGGTGTAAGCCTGCATGCAGTCATGTATTTGGAGGCATCCATATCTACCTTTGGCCACAGCACCCTTGCCACTGCAGTGAGCACCACTGGAGAAGCCTCTCACTGGGAACTTCTTTCACATCCACTCAAGACTTCACTGGGGTCTGTCCACAGCCTCATGACTTTCCTGTGGAGCAGAATTCAAGATCCCAGCACCTGGACAGACACTGGCTCAAATGCATCCCATTCACCAGAAATAGCCAGTGTCTTGTCCTACTTCTCTGACTTCTTCCTTGCAGGTGTCTGAACCTCTGCTCTTGCTGGAAGGTCTCCAAACACCCTCATTCCACAAGGCAAGCCCAAGCCAGAGCTTTGGCTGCAGCTAGCTGCCTGGGAAGAAGTTATCACTGGGCGATTTAGTTCCCTGGGAATTAAAAGGTCAGGAGGTGGCTGGCAGCAGCCTTTACTTGAATGTTTACACTCATGAGATGGGAGAGCAGAGCGTCTGTTCATCCGTCCTTCGAGGTGTGCAGAGCTTAGATGACTCCTCTTTTGTCTGATCTCCCTTGTAACCAGGCAAGACCAGCATGAGGAAGAGGCTTTTCCCTTCTCAGGGCCCCATCCCCTGGGCACCCAGCCCTAAAGTCAAAACACTATTGGAAAATTCAGTAGTCAGCACAGTGGCCATGAAGCAGGGCCATTTTGCACAGTCAGTTATCTGGGCCTGGGAAACTGGCAATATTCAGCCAGGCGCTACCAACATACCACCACCACACAGACAATTCAATTATTTTTTTTTCCAAACTTGAGTCAAGAGTAACAGGTGAGCATCAGACATGGGACACCTCTTGGACATACAGTCTGGGAGAGGCAGGCATGGTCTGTGGAGAGCCCACATCCTCTGCGGAGGTGGGACTCCTAGTCCCACGCAGCACCCATCAGCGATCCAGCTCTCAGCACGCATGCTCAACTAGCAGGGAGGCCACGTTCTCTTTGCTGAGCGCATGGTGCGCGCTTGCATCTCAGATGCAAATGACATTTTCAGTGTTTTCTCTCTTGGGTTCACATAGGGTCTCATTGGTCGAACCTGCTCTAATTTTAGATTTTTTTTTATAAGTTTAAGACTCAGTTTCACTCAGGCACTGGCCATTTCACTTCCCACTGTTAAGATTTTCTGTCTCTCTTTCTACTAGTTATTTTATTCTTATTGACTTGAAGTAATTTTTATAAGTAACAATTTATTTACTATATGTTGCAAATACTGTCTTGGAATGCTTCTTACATTTTAAGGTCGTGTGCACAAGACGTTGTCAGTCAGAGTGTCTCTGGCATACTGCTCTGCACACATACTCTTCTGGTGCATTGTATTATATTGTATTTTACTTCATTATATTTTATATACTTTCCTTTCCTTTCTATTTGTATTTTGAATTTAATTTTCCATCCCTCCCTTTATCCACTCTTGTTTGATAATTCAAGTTAAAGCACTTCACATTTTGTTTTTTCTATGATTTCTGGGTTTCACGTTATGAGATGGCTCCATGGGTTAAGGTGTTTGGCACCAAGCTTGAGACCCTGAGTTGGATCCCAGGAATCCACAGAGGGAATGGAGAGAACCGACTGGAAAGTCGTCCTCTGATCTCCCCATGAGTACTGTGGCACACACGTGTACTTCTTGAATGAATGAATGAATGAATGAACGAATGAATGAGAAAAATTAGAAAAGCAATGAATAATTTCATCTATTCAAAGCTCACGCACAAAGAATATGAATATTTTCTACTATTTAGTACAATTATTTTAAAGGATATAAAGGCATTGTGTGCAGGGTGTCATACTTAATTAAAAGATGATATACTGTTCTCCACGTGATATGAAATAATCCATGTAAGCCCCCAAAATTCTAGCTTTTAAATAATTAGTCACATGCTAGAGAGTTCCTTACCAAATGCACACAACTTTGTAATCTGAGAAAAAAAATAGCCTGTACCCAGATTTCTCAACACACACTCATTTAAAAGGCCATTCATTAAACTAGCTGAAGTATTCAAACTTAATCCCCACTAAAATCAGAGAGTGAGTGGAGGCTTCAGAGTAATTCCTCTGGTGTTACTGTACACATAGCTTTCATACGACTGTTGAAGGGTTTCTGAATGCCGGCTTTAAGTCTTGGTTCAAGTTGGATCTTGATACCAGACTAGACTCAAGGCAACTTTGTGAGATTTGCCGCCTTCCCACCCTCATGTGTCAAACACACATTCTCTTCACAGGGCACCTTCGGCTGCTTTTGAACAAGATTGCTTTCCCGAGTGCTAGGCTCAAAGCTGTCCCCCAAATTGCAGTGCTGGTGGCAATGTCCTAAATAGAAGGACTTTGGCCAGGCAACAGAGGATTGTTATTGGGTAACCGAGGCCTGAAGACTAATTTCTGTTTACCCAGAGCCTCCCTCAAACCACCAGGAACCTCCCTCGATCCACCCCAAAGGTCAACTACCTAGGGCAAGGTCATCTAGTTCTGGGTCAACCTAAATACCCCTCACCCAACTGACTGTCCCATAAAATCCACTTGCTTTTCCACCATTTTTATCTTCTCTTTGTCCCTCACCTCCAGACAGCCTTGGTAGTTTGACCCCCAGTAAACCTTTCTACCCATCCAGTTTGGTAGTTTCACTGTGCTCTCACACTGTGAAGCATAGGCAGGTTCTGATGGCAACAGAGCCTGATGCTCTGCTTCTAAACTCTCATTGCCACCGGAAGGGAAGCCACTGAGGAACTGCTGCTTTGTGAATGAGGAAACAGAATTGCAGGGCTTAAGGTGGGTCTGGAGTGCAACTCAATGGCAGACCTCTTGTCTGGCATGGATTCCATCCCCAGCAAAACGCACATTCGCGCATGCGCAGCTGTATGCGCATGCACACCCTGTCCAGGAGTGCCCCAGCTGGTCAGGCATCCTGGGGCTGACCGTCTTGGTTTACACTATTTCTTGCTCTATCATATCTCCTCAGGACCTGCCTTGCTAGTATTTTGCAGTGTTACAAGTCCCATAGTTGAGACTAGTTCTAAATTTAGAATCAAAACGACAAGAGTGGTTTCCAAAATTGGAAATGAGTTTTCCATCCTGGCTTCTAGCTAACATTCTTGAATTGTCTTTCAATTAGCTGGTCCTTCTGCTATGAGGACGCCCTGCATTGACTCTTCAGGGCCCCAGCTGGCTTGAAGAGAAGACCTTGGGATAAGTAATGACCATGACATTCAGAATAAAATCAAGTTGTGGCAACAACAGGTCAAAGGAGAATTCACCTCATGAGCACCAAGCACAGCCTGGGTGGCAATTGCGAGGGTCTACAAACAGGATCCAGCAAACTCACACAACACAGGGCAAAGGATGTCAATCGCTCTCATTCTATACCCAAGGGGAGGAAGAGACACAGCTACAGGCTGAGCTGGGAGCGTTACAAACTTTGGATGACCTTTGAACATTGGTATTTTTATCACATTTTACCACAAGAAAAATACAGCTTAAAGGTATAAAGCCAGTGGGCTTCGGGCATAAAGGACCGATGCTGGAGGTAGTCACACCTGCCTCCAAATCCCATACTCCCTCTATGCCACACCAACTGATTTTTGGTGATCGATACCCCACTAACATTTGAGGAATGTACTTTTCAGATCTGTTCTAATGTTCTATGATTTGAGCATAATAGTGGTTATTAACAATGAAGAAGCTGTGCAGCCAGGCACCTGAGAATGGGGGTGTTCAAACTGTGCAGCTGAAAGGGGCCTGGACTCTCCTCATGGCTGGACTTTGGACATGTTCCTTCACCTGGGTGTTCTCTAACATTCTCATCATAAAATGGAGTTACACAAGCTATAATGGTGAATTCAGAGTAAAATGTTCTGATGAAGCCTGTTACTTTGTATACTAACTAAAAACATTGATAAAAATAGCACAAGGGGCCACCAAGATGGCTCAGTGGGTAAAAGAGCTTGCTTCTCAAGCCTGAGTTTGATCTCGAGGAAAGATGGAAGGAGAGAACTGACTCCACAAAGTTGTTCTATGACCTCCACAGGTACACTGTGGCACAGCCCCACCCCCAACATATCATACATAAGCAATAATACCAATAATAAAATTTAAAGATGTAGCACGGGAGTAATGCATTTTACAACGTCTGTTCACTTGGACTGGTTTACCATCTGCTGCTTTCCTGTTCATAGGAAAAGTTCACCAAAACTAAAATTATTAACTATAATAGAAAGGAACCCCTTATGTGAGTTTATAAACTTTCTGATGCTTTTCATTTTAGATTATATGTTTCCCAAAAGTTATGAAAAATATAAGGAAATGTACAAAGTTGGAAGTAAGACAATTTCCATTAAACTTGGTCTGTGATGTAAGTTCACAATCGTTGAATTAAATGGTTGTAATCATGCAACAAAACGGGGTGAATTTTTGCCTCGTGGAGATGAAAGTGTCAAATGACATATTATATCTACCATGCCTGAGACACTGCAAAAAGGAAGACATCCACACCAGTTTCTATTCTAATTCCTAGAATACCCAATGATCCGGCAGAAGGATGCTGACTCCATGTCGGCTGTGGCACCGTATCTAGGAAATTACAGAATTCTGCCAAAGCCCCGCCTACTTAGTAGCTCAAGAGGGACTTGAGTAGGTTCAGTATTAATAGCTAATCTTTACCCACTCTCAGGGCAGGTCTCCCCTCCTCCCTCAGGGTGGGTCTTCCCTCCTCAGCTACTACATGTTTTTGTACACTCCCTCAGAGATACACTGAATAATGTGTTTCTGAAGCCTGTCAAGCTGACAATTAGAATAAAATAAGCAAGACGTAAATTCTAGAAATACAATTTGAGAACAAGAAGTCCGAGAACTGTCTCAATACTGGTGCTGAAAAACGAATTGTATGTTTGGTGTTTTAAGTAAAGGTTGCAGTGGAGATGTCTCACCACAGACCCTAGTGTCTGCAGAGGTTCAAAGTCTCTCATATAAAATGGCTGAAGCTGCTAAATTGTTTCCTTCATGGGTTGGCCATTTTTGAGGCAAATGTTCACCGTATGAAGTGACCACTCAGAGACACATAGGTTCCTGGGCTGAGAAGCCCCACACATCCAGATTAATTGCTCTCTGACTCCAGACACCAGGCTCAGCTCTGAGAAGATAGCCTCCACCTCATTCCTGGGCTTTGACTTGGCCTAGCCCCTTAACGAATCCCTTTACTCACTCAGGGATATCTGCAGCTGGCAATTGCTACACTACTTGACTGTGCATGTGTCTGATAATCTGATCAGTTAAAGAGCAGAAACTGTACAGAGAGGGAGGTGGAGACTCCTCACATCAGGACTCCAGTGGCTTGCATTTTCTGCTAGTTGGTCCAGGAGGCCCCTGGGGACACTGGAGTCAACTGTACACCTCTTTTTTCAGTCCTACTGTGGTGGCTAATCTCTATTATTCTCTTGATGAGAAATGAGTTGTGCTGCAAACTCCCACCGCCATGACAGAGCCACCCCAGCCTCTCACTTCCTGCCATACTGGACTCTATTTTCTGAAATCACAAGCCAAGATCAATCACTTCTCCCTTAAGTTGCCTCTGTCAGGTATTTTATCAGTCATGAGAAAAGCCAATGCAATGTAAGTGGCTGTTGCACTGTCTTGTTTGAAGAGAATGGATAAGAGGGAAGGAACAGTGTATACATTCTCTGTGTAATGATCCCTGTGGATACAATCATTGTGTTTGTGTTCACCATGTATCTGTCCATGCTCACTCACCATGTACATGTTTATTGTGGACATATTCAGAATAGATTGACTTTTTCCCCCTGTATATATTTCTGGTCCATTCTGAAGTTGATTGACTTCATGAATGTGGAACCCACAGATATGGAGGGTCAATGACAGTTATAATGTTTAAAGGTAGAATATTTAAAAAACAAAAACAAAAAACCTGGCACACTCATACAAACCTCATGGTGCAGTTCAAAACATGCTACCCAGTAATTCACACCAGCTTGTTCAAGTTTTACTCAAATGATACACAGTTACGATGATTTGTAACTTGCATCAAATACACAAGGAGGTTTTATTAACTATTGCTTACAAGAATAGCTACATCTTTACCTTTATGAGGCAGAACTCTTTGTCGTTTAATTGTAAATGTTTTCTCAGTAGAGAGCTGAGGCTCAGTAGAGTCCTACTATTCATTTTCTAGAATAATAAGATTTATACATTGGATTACAAAGTAAAGGAAAAATTAGATTTTAAATTGTGTAGCAGATGAAGTGAATACTAATTTTGAAAACAGAAATAATATTTGAGGAATATTCTTGTGTGTGAAAACCACTCCTGGGGATATTTAACGGTCTTCCATTGTCACCTGCCTGTCTACACCTTGTCCCTAGCACTTGGTACACATGTGCAGTTGTGTAGAGGCCACAGCTATTGTATGAGTGCATGAGTTCCCCTTTCTCATGAGGCTGGCCTTCCCTGGGTCAGGAACCAGTCTTATTTCTTTTGGTACTAAGGGGCTCAGGACATTTGCTTCAGGAGTCCATAGTAGAGTTGAAGAGGGAGGGTCTGTCCTCTGATGGACTGGGGCAGGTGTGCAAGGGAGGCTGAGGCTGCTCTGGCTGGCCTGTCTTCTCAATGGCTTCACGTTCAGGCTTCTGCAGCTGCTGTTCCTAGTTCTGGGTCTGTGTAATCCTAAGTGTGGCTTCTCCACATTCCAGACGATCATTCACCATGAGGTTATTCCAGCATTTGTGACATTTGTAGAGGGATTCACCGAAGTCTGTCACTGTATGGCCTGATACAGCTGTCCTGGGCCACCAGAAGCTACCATTTCAGAGAAACAACAAGAGCCTCCTTCACAGTTTCAGGGGGAGTGCTCTGTACACTTCCTGCTTTGATAACTTATTACTGTAAGTGGAATGATTTGAAAAGAACAGATATTTATTTGGATCATGGATCATTGTAGGGGGTACTTGAGAGAAGGCTACATGTCCTTGCTAGTAGGGACTCTCTTCAGGGTTCCATAGTGATACAAGATATCACACAGAGAGACATAGCATGTAAGTTCAGCCTTTTCTTCCTCTTACCAGAAAGACACGGTCCCACTGGGGTTAGAGCCCTAACTTTATGGACTTACCTAACCTTATTCTCTGCTAAAGGCACCAAACAGAGTAGTTGGAGTAGTTTCCTACTTTCTTAACACTCACAGCAGAAATTAACTTTCCAATAAAGGTTTGATGAAGACATTTAAGCTACAGCAGGAAGTAAAATCAGGTGTGTGAGTATTTGGGTATAAATAACTTATTTCTTATTCAGCATGCTTATGTCTTAATTTTGCAAATACTTTATTAGTTTCTGTATTCAAACTCTGGATTGAAAACAATTACTAAATACTTAGTCCTATGTGTTACCTTTATACAAATGGGAAAAAATCAGTTTAAAGTTTCGAGACCAATATGGCTATAAATTTCTATGTAATGCTAACTCAACATGGTATTGCAACATGTTTTGCCAAGCTAACACACACACACACACACACACACACACACACATATATATATATGTTATGCATATATGTATATATGTAATTTGAAAAAATATTTAATTGAAAAATATAATTTGAAATATATAATTTCAAATATATATAATTTGAAATATATGTATATATCAGTAGTATGTTATATATATGATATAATCAAATATATGTTATATATATATATTATGTACATTATATATATGATTGAGATATATATACATATATTACTGCATGGCCTGATGCAGCTGTCCTGGGCCACCAGAAGCTACCATCTCAGAGAAACAACAAGTGCCTCCTTCATGGTTTCAGAGAGAGTGCCCTGTACACTTCCTGCCTTGATCTATATCTGTATCTGTATCTGTATCTGTATCTGTATCTGTATCTATATCTATATCTATATTTATATCTATCTCAGTAGTATGTTATACTCCAGTAGCAGTAGCCTTTTCCGGGCTCTGGAAATATTTGAACAATTTGAACAAAATTGTAAAGACATCCAGTGTACTCCATTTTAACTAAAAAGTAAAAACCACATTCCAGAAAACAGCACAATTGTTACTGTAATCTGACACCATTTTTTTTTTACTAGCTTCTCAGTCATCATCTGCAAAGAACATACTCCACACATGTACTGCAGGTGCAGGTGTAATCTAATTTACATTCGTGGGGTGGGGTGGGGGCGGGGGTGTAGTACAGAGCTGTCTTCCATCTGCAACACCAGAAGGCACACCAGAAACGGAATCATGTGAGACTAGGTTGTACTCTTCCAGCGGAGGGCACAGAGGCCAAGCTCTGCAGAGAAATGCACTCTCATGGCCATGATTTCCTTTCTCAGGAAGCCTTAAATCTGAATTTGTTTTTGTAGAAAAGCTGGCTGGCTATGGAAATACATCAAACTTCAGGGCCTTGAGTAGATAGATGTGGCTTTTTCATCTTAGTGATTCTGCCTTGGGTGGAACTGTAGTGATGGGGCCCATGCTGTTGTCAGGTAATAACACAGCTGAGAAGAGAGGGATGAATGGGTAAGGAAAGGAGTGAAGAGAAGGCTGTGGTGGGAGCTGGCTGGGAAGGCAGAGCTGACAGAGCTGTTCATCTATTCACCGTAGGGTACATGAGTTCCTCTTCCTTGGGAATGCCTTTGCTTCCAGACTTAGTGCTACCTGCCTAGTTCCTCAACTCTGTGCATGGGTCTGGCACCAGAGCCAATCTGAGCCAATTCAAGGGTTCCATGGGCTTCCTCCTCCATGGGCTTCTGTCACAGAAGAACAAGAAGAAAGGTGGCAGAAAAGACAGAAAGACAGGGAAGAAGGGGGAGAGGGAGGGGAGAGAAGGGGGAGGGAGGGGGAGGGAGGGAGGGAGGGAGAGGGAGAGAGAGAGAGAGAGAGAGAGAGAGAGAGAGAGAGAGAGAGAGAGAGAGAGAGAGAAGACTTACTAATCTCTGAGGTCATTTGTCTTCTCTCTCTTACTAGTTTGAGGTAACCACTTTCAAGCACAGAGCCCTTGCAAATTGACAGAACTGCTGCTGGTGTCCACAGCTTACCTACTGGGTGCATCTATGTTCTAGCAACTTTTCTAAATGCTTGGTGGTTGTTAGCTAAGTTTAATGCTTGTAGGAAGGTAAATGCTGTTTTTCATTTTTTATTTCCTCGATGAACAATCAGGACCTACTGAGTGAAAATCATCTGTCAAGCTCACACAGGCAGTTTAAGAGATGTGCTCAAACCCAGGCAGCCAGTGTTAGCACAAGTGCCTAACTGAAGTCTGTACAATCTGCAATCTGTGCTCCAGCACTTCCCAGTCATGATAAGCTTGGAGATCTCTTCCCTCCAGAGGGATATTAGGCAGGAGGGAATCTAATTATAAAGGCCATCTGCAGCTCTGTTTCTAAGCATTTTGGGTACTTGAATGTCAGTGATTTGACATCCCTTAGCACAACAGCACGACCAGTGATAGCCTTTGCAAATGACAGAGTCAATCATCAGTGCTTCTCGTTACGAATGGCATGTTCAGTGACCAGGAACGCCCTTTACAAATTTAGACTGCTGTGCCTCCCACGTCAGGCAAGACTGGAGAACTGTTTTGAAGTAAGATGAGTGTTATGACCAGACACAGGAAGTAGAGTGAGTTAATGGAAGAGACATTTATTTTGGCCCACAGTTGGAGGTGATAAGGTCTGTGATGGAGAGGAAGGCGTAGCCAGTGACGAGGATCTTAGGGATTGCAGAAGGAGTGTGGGGCTGCTTGCCTCACATCCAGACAGATGAGGGAGCAGACAGACAGACACATGTGGATGTCCACCTGGCTTTCTCCTTCTGTTGTTTTTATTAGTCAAGGACCCCAGGCAATGAGATGCTGCAGTCCATGTCTGGAGTAATCCTTCCCCTAATTTATTATTCTCTAAAAAAGCCCCAAAGGTTTGCTTCACTTAATCCAATCAAGTTGACAATCAGCATTAACTGTCACAGACCCCTCCCGCATTGATCCTAGAGCTGAAGGAGGAAAGGGAATAAGACACACTGGACGAGACAAGGGGTGAGAGCAGCAGGTGTGCCCTTAGTGGGTTCTGTGCTGCTATCCCCCAAGTACTTCCTACACAGTGATCACAGGCGTTCACCGCAGAGCCTTTACTTCCTGATTTCGGACTTAGAAAGCTTCTATAGCTCCCTGCCTCCCTCGTCTTCAGATCTCTCTTCTCTCAGCAGTGCCATATTTCAAGCTCAATCAGTTTTCCAGTTCTTTTCCTAGTTTCAGTCAAACACCCTTAAATTATTATTATTTTTTTAATCTATAGGAAGGACCAAGAACCTGCTGAAGGGGACACTGTATCATATAGTGACACTTCCACCATATCAGGAGCAGGGATAACCTTGTAGTTCTTCAGTGCAGGGCAGGGGGACACCTTGGCTATGACCAGTCACTAAGACTAAAAGGTGCTATGTCCAAGGTGGTTGCATGAAATGCTGTTGGATTTGGAGGCCTTCTTGAGTTGGGATAATGACTTTTGGTTAGTGCAGTGTGTGATAGGTTAGGACAGACCTGGGAAGAAGTGCAGAGGCATAGATGGGGACAGGTGAAGGGCCTGAGTCCAGGGCAGGCCTGGTTTTTTACATTTCATGTGGATTTACAGTTGTCCAGTGTCTTGTATTTCACCTCATGATCATCACTGCCATTGTCATAGATGGTTTTAATATGCATATTAAATATTCAATATTCCTATGCAAATTGTCTTATTCTAATTGAGCATTCAATTTTACTCTGATGCCTCAGGACAAAGGCAAAAGGCAAGTATGTAAGCATATAGTTAGTTAAAAACATTTGAAGAACTCCATCTGTGCTGAACATGCATCAACTTTTCTCCTTAAGAATGTCCCCTAAATGGAGGCTCCAGGGAGTCTATGACAGTGATTCTAGCTGAGATTCCTAGCAGTGAGGAATATGAAGCCCGAACCAGGCAGGACTCCCAGTGGAGGGATGAAGACACCAACCCACCCACAAAACCTTCGACCCAAAATTTGTCCTGTTCTATAAGAAGTGTAGGAACAAAGATGGAGCAGAGACTGAGGGAATGGCCAATCAATGACTCTCCCAACTTGAGACCCATTCCACAGGTAAGAGCCAATTCCTGACACTATTAAATGATACTCTGCTTTGCTTACAGACTAGAGCTTAGAATAACTGTCCTTTGAGAGGCTCCACCCAGCAGCTGACTGAAACAGATGCAGAGATCCACAGCCAAACATTGGACTGAGCCTGGGAAGTCTTGTGGATGAGTTGGCAGAAGGATTGAAAGACCCAGAGGTGATAGGGACTTCACAGGAAAACCAACAGACTCAACTAACCTGGAGCAGAGGCTATCCCTGACTCTGTTGTCTGCCTGTGGATCCTGTTTCCTTAACTGAGTTGCCTTGTCTGGTATCAGTGGGAGAGGATGTACCTAGTCCTGCAGTGACTTGATGTGTCAAGGTGGGTTGGTACCCAGGGGGGCTCCCCCTTCTCAGAAGTGGAGAGAGGATGAGGAAGGAGATGGCCTGTGTGAGGGGGGACTGGGAGGAGAGGGAGGCTGCAATGGGATGTAAAGTGAATAAATAAATGAATTAATGGATAAAAAAGCAAGTCCCCCAAACAACACGATGAACAACTCTTCACTGCAAGTAATTGAATTTGGTATTATGACCATCTGGAGATGAATTGCAGTTGATAGGAGGATGAAATGAGATTATATATAAATACAAACACACATTATATAAGGCATTCAAGCAACAGTACACTTGGGTGCCTGTGGGGTGGGGGAGGGATGACTCTGAAGCCAATTCCTCGAAGACATCGAGGGATGGACCTGATAACTGCCCACTTCTTACAAGTGCCTCTCGTAGGAAATTCTCAAACTTTTCACATGAGTGAAAACCCTGCTTTGCCAGGCGTCTGCCTCACAGGGAGTGTTGGATTAAAATGTTGAACAATGTCTTGGCTGCTGCGGAAAGACATAGAAACAGCAAAGATGCAGGAAAAGATGCAGTCACTCCTGCTTGCTAGTGTTTACAGAACTGTACAGAATGCCTTCTGCATGTACATCATCCTCATTGCATACGTGAGAAACTGAGGCAGGCAGGTGCTGTTGCCAGGTCCCAGTTATAAGTTGAGAACTAGAGCTTAAGCACAGTGGGCAAGCCTTCGCTTCCCCCTGTCAAGCTGAGGGTATCCCAGTGCAGAGTTCTTCTCTAAGCAGAGGATTCAGCACCTTCATCGAAGTACTCAACGATTCTGCCTCAGTGAGCAAAACCCAAGGAACACTCTGGAATGCTTCTCTAAAAGTGGATATAGTCATTCTCCTACTCTGTTAATGGGATGGCCAACCTGCAGTCCTGTCTAAAACTTTGGAAAGTCTCACATAGGACATATTAAACATGTCTGTTTCTTTCGTACCAGTGTGAACTTCAAGGAATATACAACCAGGAAGCCAGCCCAAGAAATTTGATCTATCTGACATGTAGGACAGTAGAGGAACAGTTAACACCACTATAATGTGACTACTGAGATGGGATACTTTACTCCACGAGTCTTTTAAAAGAATACTTCAAACAGAAAAGCACATCCATGTTGTCTTTGTAAGCAGCATAAGATAATAGCCATGATGTAAGAAACAAAACCTAATGTTGTTTAATTTCCAACAGCACACCCAGATGAAGGATGGCACAAGTCCCAAGGGTGAATAATTGCCAGTACCTGTGAGGATAGATATGGGCTAAGCCTGGGTCTGTCCTTTCTGTCTGTCCACAAAGTTCTTGGGAAACAGGGGCCACTGACAGACCTCTTGTGGTTACAGTGTGTATTAAAGGCAGTGAAGAAGCCTTTGGAGTCACTCATGCTTGTAAGGTTAGTCCACCTGTCCCAGGACTGTGGTGACCAACACAGGAGACAGGGTAGATGATGTAAGGGATGCCCATTAGGGCGGGGGTCATGAGAGCATTCTGCACAAAGTCCTAGTCAGATTCACCCAGTTGTGTTTGACAGGACCAAGAATCATCTAGGAGACAAGCCTTTTGTCATGCCTGTGTAGGAGGGAGGATAGGTTGGGGGAAGACTCACCCTAGAAGTGGGAGGTACCATTTCCCTGGGCTTGGGTCCTAGACTGCATAAAGAGAGAAAAGCATTTCACTGTTCATCCATTGTTTTCAGCTTCCTGACAGCAGATTCCATGTGAGCAGCTGCCTCAATCCCCTACCACCAGAGCTTCCCTTCATGATGCACTGAGGTGAAAAAGAGGACATTGCTGCTCCTGGGCAGGGTTGAGGAGGAGTTCTGCTGTAGGTCTGTGAGGGCAAGAACAGACAGAGGCATCTGGAAGGGTCCAGGCTGAACTGGGCCATGAGAAAGGGGAGGGGAGGAGTGGAAGAGGAAGAGAAAGGGAGGACATGTGGACCAAGAGAGATTTAGGAGTGGAGCCAGCCAGGAGCCAAGAGGCTGAGGTATATAGGCAAGAGAAGCTGAGGAGAAGGAAGCAGAAGCCCAGCTCCTGGGCTGGAGAAGTTTAGAGTATGGGGAGGTGGGGAAACGCTAGGAGGAGCCACCTGTACTGAGTGAGCCTTTGCCCAGGCTTCTTTGAGAGCTAATGGACTGCAGCCTCAAACTGTGAGCCAGAGCAAACTCTTTCTCCCTTGAGCTACCATTGGAAGGGCATTTTATGACAGCAACAGGGCAGGAACTGAAGCTCTTTGTAAGCTGCTTTGAATATGCTTTGCCCCCAAGGAAACCAAGCCTTCAGTTCTCAATGAAGCAGCTTGGGAGTGGCACCTTATGGAGGCAGAGTCCTGTGGGTCAGTTAAGTTTCCCTCTTGACCAAGAACTCTGCCCCATTATTCTTTGGTCATCTGGGGTCCATGTACCCCACCCCCAGCCAGAGCAGCAAAGAGCCTTGCCTGGTGGACCACTGAATGTTGTTCTTTACAGCCTCAGAAGCCAGCCAAGTAATCTCTTCTTTTTTTACAAATTACTCACTCTCGGATAGTCTGTTACAGCAACAGAAAAACATGAAGATGTAACCTAAATACAACCAGTATTGTGTCGCATTCTGGATGCTCCTAAACCACAGCTTCAAGGCACGAAGGAGAAATGAGAGTTTTAAAACATTACATTGAAAAGAGTCACACTGCACAATCTGTAGCAGAATTTCTTTAAATTAAACTTTTTTTAAAAATAGATTCTCTGTTACATTTATGTGCTAATTGGTTGATTGTGTGTGTGTGTGTGTGTGTGTGTGTGTATTACAGTGCATATGTGAAGGTCAGGGGATAACTTTCAGGAATTGGTTCTTGGTTCTCCTTCCATCCTGTGCATCCTGGGAATCTAACTCGGATGGCCAGGCTTGGCAGCAAGCCCCTTTGCTTGCTGAGCCATCTCATCCATGTTTTTTTTTTTTTTTTTTTAGATTAGCTTCTGTGTCTCTTTCTTACAGATCACCTGTCAAAGCAATATCCCTCCCAGCTGCCTGGATTTCACTGTTCTGAGGACACCCCTCTCTGATCTTGGAGTTGCCTTTAGAGGGACAGCGCTCTCGTACAAAGGATCCAGCTCTCTTCCTGACTGCAGTTTGGCAATTTCAGCATTCCTACATGGAATGAAACAAAGGATCTTCCTCAGGACTTCCTTGATTGCGGAGCCATGGAGTAAGGAATATATATATGTAACGTTTTCCTATGAGTACTCAAGAATTTCACATAAGTATTATGTAAATCTGCACCCACATTTATTTATTTATTTATTTATTTATTTATACCCCCACCTCTGTGTATGTGAATATGCAGGAGTATATTAAAGCCAGTGGAAGATCTCTGTCTTATCTCCTTGAGACAGGGTCTCTCACTGATGTGGGAGAGAGCTCAGGAGACAGGAAGCTCTATCTGTCTTAACGTTCTTGAGCTAAGGGCTGACAGGCACACAGCCCCACAACACTTTTTGGAGGTGCTAGGCATTTGAACTCAGGTACTCATATTTGTGCAAAAAGTGTCCTTGCCCACTGTGCCAGTCTAAACATAGCCCTGTACTGTCTCCTTTAAGATAAAGACCTTGAGCATCTTTGGATTTTGGCAGTTTCAAGGAGCAATTTCCATGGATACCGAGGGATGACTAATAGGAGTCTATGGTGTGGAAGAAATGCTATTAGCTTTGGTATCCTCAGTGGTCCCCTGGGAAGGGCTAGGATACAGCATAGCAGACAACAGCAAAGCAGGTTGCCCTTTCTGAAGCCAGTGCCTCTCCCCAGAGACATCATTTGAGCCTGGACAGTCTAGAGCTGGCTGAGCAGAATTAGGTAATTTCCCCAAGGGCACAGCAGACAGCAGCCTCCAACCTTCTGAAACTCTAGCTGGTGTACACTCCTCATTCATAGGATGCAGGAGGCTGCTCTACCGATCCTATAACTAGAGCACAGTGCACCCAAGGGCAGAGGAGCAGAGCTGCATACAAAGCCTGGTGCTATTGGGATTTCATGCCCTGGTTTGTGGGAAGCAGGCATTTATTGCCTCAGTGTCCCCACTAGTAAACTGACAGGCGCAATTAACACTGACACCAGTTTGAAACTGTAGAACATTTTACAACACGTAGCACATTTGAGTGAATGCTTTTTGTTTTTAAAATTTTGATATTTATTTGGAATCACATGTCCACATCCAACAATGAACAAAGGCACCATGTGTCACAGAACACGCTGTTTTATCTGGGCATGTGCTGCTGGTACTATCATATTGCTATCATCTGTCTGTCATCCATCCATCCATCCATCCATCCATCCATCCATCTGTTTTGGGACTGGCTATCCTTGAATTCACTATGTGTAGGAGGCTGATCATGAGCTCTTGAGCTTCCTGTCTTCAGACTGGGCAGTGTCTATTCAGAACTCTTTATGGGGCTGAGGAGGCCCACACCAAGTCCCTAGCTCCAGCCTTCTATGGAGAATGACTTTGTTTTAAGTCATATGCCTTCCATAAAATTAATCTTTGGAAAAACAAAACAAAACAAAAACCTTCCATCATGACCTTTTTATCTCAATGATCCACAACACTGGGTCTGTGGCATTATAGCATTCTCTGAAGCTGATATGCTTCTATCTCTTTAATTAAAAAAAAAAATAGCGCTAGGTAGGGGGAGCTGTGACTGCCTCACTCTCCTCGTCCTGCGCTGAATGCAGTGGCAGTCACGCTGGGACTTGCTATTGGTACAAAAGGCACACAAAGGCCGGGCGACCAAGTTGATGGTGGCCACCGTGAGACTCTGAGGGTCCTTCGGAACAGCTGCATCGGGCATTGCTCCCTGCTGGAGCCGGGCAGCGCGGTCGCCGGTCGCCGCTGCAGCTCCTGCTGGTTGGGCCGGGGCGGTGGACCAGTGGACCACTGTCCTCTGCATCTTGGGGAGGACAGAACAGCTCTGGCATGTAGTGCCGCAGCAGCTCACTGGTGAGTACTTGCTACCATGGTATCCTTGGGTTGGGTGGGTCCCTCTCTACCACCTCCTCTTAGTTTCAGAGGGGCTCTGACTGCAGGCTTTGTCTTGTTAATTTCCACTCCAAGTTGCAGAGAGTGGTCACAATGGGCCAGCTGCTGGAATGCAGAGCGGGGTCGGACTATTGGTATTTATACAGTGGTGTTCTCAGAATAGTTTATTACTTAATCTGTAGTCGCCCTAATTTTAATCTCTGTTCTTAACCAGCCAGTTCCTCAGTTACCTTATATAATGATACTCGAAAGCCTTGTGGTGAAAAACATTCTCCTTATTTCATTTCATTCCAGGAAATAATTAAATTCTTAGAAAGAGTTCTGTAATTTTAGAAAGTTCTCTCCCACTCTGCTGTCCCTTTTGCTTGTCTGAGTTTTTCTTAAAAACAAGGTCAGTGAAGAGCGTTGCCTTTGAGCCTGATATGCTGATAATTTTAGCTTTAATCTTACTCACTGTGTCTGAAACCGGGAAAAGGTCTCTTCCATTTGAGCCAAAGACAGGGTAGGGGTTGGTTCCAGGTGTTTTCCAAGCATAAGCTGTTCACAAACCCATATTGATCTCTATTTCTGCACCAACAGTATGCAAGTACAGTATGCAAGTAATTCACGATCAGCCCCATTTTTTTGTCTTATGACGAGTTTTAAAAACACCCACTGGCAGCCAGAAAAGAACTAGGACAGCGTGAGGTTCTCACATCTCCTGAGTGTTGCGGATGACAAACCAACTCTCTTTCCTTTGCCTTGACAGCCCCATTCTGTGTGGTTCCTTGTCTTCTTTATCCTTGGCTCTTGGCTTTTGGCTGCCCCATTCCGCCCCCCGCCCCCGATCCTCAAGACGCTGTCTATGTCCCTTTCCAAGGAACCAAGCTAGCTTACACCATCTTCCTGCATCCCTGCTGTGCTCATCTTATGAGAACGGCTGTAAGAACTGTTGAACGCTGTTCCGGTGTTTCCCGTCTTTCCCATTAGAAGGAAAGTGCAGTCACAGTTTTTGAAGAACAAAGAAAGCTTACAGGAGTCCCTTGCTTTCTGCTGGACTGGCCCTCGGCAGCCCTGTGCTCAAATGTCAGCTCAACTGGACCTTCATGCTACAGCACCCTAGAAGTCGCTAACAATCTGTGCCTCAGTCTCTCTTCTGTCCAAGACACTGATGGCCATTGCTCACACGATGGTGGTATCATTGAGACACCAAATGTTTGTGAAGATGTCTAGCTTGGACTAGGCAGTGTGTCGCTAGAGTATTTGATTCATTTCCATCCATGTGTCATCCATCCATCATTCATCCATCATTCATCCATCATTCATCCATCATTCATCAATCCAATGTATGTATGTATGTATGTATGTATGTATGTATGTATGTATACAATCTATGAAACACTCCAAATAGCTTCATTTATTAGTTCCCCTTCAAAAACTGAATGTATAAATGTGCTTTTGGCTGAGTGTATCTTTTTTTTTTTAAAGATTTATTTATTATATATGAGTACATTGTAGCTGTCTTCAGACACACCAGAAGAGGACATCAGATCCCATTACAGATGGTTGTGAGCCACCATGTGGTTGCTGGGAATTGAACTCAGGACCTTTGGAAGAGCAGTCAGTGCTCTTAACCACTGAGCCATCTCTCCAGCCCCGGCTGAGTGTATCTTAAACAGCTCTTGCTTTGAGCTAAATGATCTTCATTGTTCTACCAAGCTGTTCTTACACCTTTGACCTATGGAAGCAGCGCTAAAACTTCCTCACTGCCATAGGGCTGTTCTCTGAGAGGAAGAGAGGCTGATTCCTCTTGCATACCTTTCCCTGAACACATCATGGTGGCAGTAACAATGACTGTACTGGCCATGTCCACCAGGAGTCCAAGTCAGGAGTGTTAAATGTGCCAAGTTGGAAATCGGAACAAGTCCCATTACTACTCTGATCTTGGACAGCCCAGGTGGCCACTCATTCTTTATAGACATTGCCAACCCTGTGACGATTTTTAATCTCTACCTTGTCTTTCTCCTTTCTCTTTGCTATTTTCCCTTAAACTCTACACTTAACATGTGATGGAGGACAGTGTTCAGTGTCTAGGAGGGAGATGTTGTACCCTTCCCTGAGGAGAAGGTAAACAGAGAAACTGGGAAAAGCACTGGACTGGGAACCAGAAAGTGTGCCTTTAGCTCTGTGGCTTGTCCTTGTGCATAACAGAAAACCATTTATCCTCACAGCTAAAATAAGAGGTTTGGGGAGAGACTCTAACTTTCCTTAGAGTCCTAAGTATATGATCCGACAGCTCTCTGTGGACTCTGCTCACTGACTCAGAAATTCTCAATCAACTTAAAATACTTTTCACTTGTGTAGTCAAAATTAGAAACGATTCAATAGCTCTGTTCTGTAGGTTACAAGATGCAAGATTAAGGGAGTCAAGCTCAGTGTATTCTTATACGGAAAAGGAGCGGCCTACTCAATGTAGCTTTTCACTGAAGGTCGCCAAGTTCCCAGACCCCACCGCCCAAGTTCTGGTTCCTGCTGTCCTGCTCTTTGGATTGAGGGAGACGGGAAGTCTGAGCGCTCGCACTGATCGCGCTCGCACTGATCGCCAGTTTTGTACAGAGCCACCTTTAGTTCCCTCATAGCAGCGTAACGTTGGACAGATGTGTGTTTTTAAAATCCTGCTTCTGACTGTGTTGTCTTTTACTTTGGCCTGAAGACAAAGGCTCTGCCGTCCATAGCCTTTCTCCCAAAAAGACAAAAGCTTGAAGTCAGTCAGGCACCTCGTGAGTGGCAGTTTAAATTTCATGCACATCTTTATTTCCTTAAACTGCTAAACACTGGAAAGGAGCACACATGTGAATATTATAGATCTCTGGGATTTATAGATATTTCTACACAATAGTAGGTTTAGCATGTCCCCTTCTTTAACACAACAATACATTTAACTGTTAGAACTCTTCAGTAAGACAAAGGGAATATTGGATAACTACACACATACTAAACTATCATTCACTGTCTGCAATTGAAACTTAACTAGGTATACATACATGCATGCATACATATATATGTGTGTATATATCATATAAGTATTCATATAAGTATATACATATACTTATATATACTTATATATACTTATATATACTTATACTTTATATATATATATATATATATATATATATATATATATATATATAAACTTTTATTTTCTAATTCTTACAATCCTATAGAAGCAAACATTTAACTGTTGGATTAAACAATAGCTGCTTTGCACATAAAGATATTAAATTGTTATATTTTAAAGCTCAGCATGTAAATTTTACTCAGTCTATGTCGGCTTCCCATCAACCCCCGACCCCTTATTTTTATTTATCAGTGTTTTTGTTAAGTGCTTGTGCTGCTTTAGAAAAGTTCTAGTCCTGGAGAACATACTTGTTCAACTCACTGAATTCCTCAGAGATGCATCTAAGATTGAGAAAAGAAGAGCCCAAGACTCTGAGTAGATTTATTCTGAGACAGACTTGGGCTAGAAAGTGACTTTTCAACGTAGTGATTCTGACATTTAACCCCTTGGAACTTCGGGCTTCCTGCTTTGGAAACAGACTGGGAACAGATCAGCAACCTCACTGCAGTGATCAGGTAACAGGCACAGAAGCCCCTGGCATGGTGACGCAGGGCAGGCTTCTCCAGCAAGGTAGCTTTTAAAAACAATGAGTGAATCCTTGTGTCTTCTAAATATGCATCAACTCTTGCCAAATTTAGGAGATTTTAGCCTTATATATTTTAATGTTATTTTTAGCAGTTTTATCATGATATTTTCCATATGCCAGACAGTTCACTCATGTGTTATGTTTATAAATTTTTATCTGTGAACATAGACAGGGCTTTTTTTTTTTGCCAGTGTAAGACCCTGCCTGTCATAGTCGTCTTTACGTATCACAGAATCAACTTCAGCTTGATTCAGAGTATAAACCTAGGTGTTCGTTTTTATGATCTGGGAATAGGAGTTTATGCACATTGGCACAATTTGTACAGCAAGTTGCTAAATTGTTCACACTGTTAAATGTCTCCTGTATCCATGACCAAGAGCCTGAAACAGGGCCGGAGAGGAGTCAGATAGCTTTGAGGAATTGGCAGTAAAAGAAACAAGAGAGGCCTGGGTCACACAAAGGGCTTCAGAACACCAAGGGAAACACTTAGGCGTTTTTCTCATTTAACCCGAAGTAGGTGTTTTCATGACAATTCCGTGGAAATCTCTATGTGCCTGTGTACACACTAAGTTTGCTTCACCTTTAGCTTCTCATTCCGATGTTGGTGTAAATGCATTTTATTTCTGTATTTGATTGCCCAGGTATATGAGGCCAAATCTGGCTGTGGTGACCATGACCTGTCCTCTAGCATATGGCCCACAGTACTGACCCTGGTGACACAGGAAGGGCCTACTGTGCTAGATCTTGCTCTGTTGATTCATAGAGTGAATTCATCGGACTTTTCCATTTTGCAAAGATTCTGTTTCAACCTGCTCATCTTTGCTGACTCATGCTTTGCTCTGATCTGAGGAGACAGGACGGTTTTTCTTGGTAGATCAGTGGAGGCCAAGGGCTAGGAGTCTGTCTGCTTTTGGCTTCTTGCTGCTGTATTGAAGACATTCAAAGGTAAGTTTTTGCCATGCTCAGCAGGGTTTATTGCTTGCAAATTTGTTTGGCTCTGTGGATTTTTAGTTTTATCCACAAATAAATGTGGACCCTGCTCTCAGGAGAGGGCTAGGTACAGTGCTACGCCTATATTTGCTATAAATGGGTTAACTGACTGTTTCTGGGGACACAGAGGATATTTTGACAGGTTAAGCTGCAGAAAGCTGTGGCTGCCCAGCGCGACAGCATTGTGTAGGGCCTCAGGAGAAGCTGTCTCTGCATCCCACCCAAGTCCTCCCATACAACCTTTGTTTCACTGGGTCCCAAGTGTTTCAAGTCTATTCAAGAGGCTCTGCAATGTAACAGAAACCCTCTATAGGATAAAGCACAAAGGTGGCTCTAGTTATATTTCTGTGCCAATCTCGTAGGAAGGCCTGTCTTCTCGTTTCCTTGGTAACAGCCAGGTGTCTGTGTTCTAGCCTCTAGGAGGTCAGCTTTGACCTTGCTGCTTCCGTTCACCCTCTGCACACTGCTTACCTCTACAGAAGCACAGCCTTGGATCTAGGGATCGGATCCCTACCCACTGTTTACTGATCATGCCTGACACCAGGACTCCTGGCTGTTTGTTCTAAACGGTGTAATTCACAGACACTTTTGCATCAGTTAGTGAGTGAAACTGGCAGGTCTTTCTTCCTACTCCCCAAATGAAGCCACACAGTGCCGAGCCTTGCTGTGAAGCCCAGGTTGCCAAAATAGGATATTTCTGCTGAGAAGGCACAAAGGGCACGTCATAGACACGATGCTAATGTCAACAATGGACCGAAGCTCCAGATTTCCGAGCCAAATGAGTGACCGATTCGGGAGCTGGCCAGGAGGAGTGTGCACCCTCATTCCCTCACAGACACTGCAGGTGGACAGAAAGCATCCCATGCCATTTCATAGGCACATGTGATGTAGTGTACACAAGCACAGACAGTGGCATCTAGAAGTTGCACAGACTACTAGGTGCCTTTAGACACAGTTCAATAGTTTTTTATGGAGACATTGTTCATGGACGGCACATGGCCATGTTTTACAGATGTAGAAACTTAGGCACAAAGAGATTGCAGAATTGGCAAGTGGTGAGAAGGCTCCAGATAGTTGTATGACTTTGTTCTTTCCCAAATGATGGAGCCAGCAGCTTCCCTCTCCTTTGAGCATTAGAGGCCATATGACATCTTCCCGGGGAACAGGCAGGCTCTTCTGTGATGGATCTCTGGTGCACAGGCCCAGTTTTCCTTCTCAACATTGGTTCTAACTTTTCCTTTCCTATGATCAGATTTCACAGAGTTTGCCAACTTCAGTAGCATCTTTCTAGAACCAGCTCTGTTCTTCTCTCATTATTTTCCATCTTCACTCGTATTTTTGTTGGGATTAATCTTATGACCTTATTTCTCAGCTCTTGAAATTAAAACTTAACCTGGGCTTCAACCATTCTTCCTTCTGGATGAAATCATCCAAGATTATATTTTCCTCATAAATGTCCTGCTCCCAATTCTAATAAAGAACCCACAGGTGAGGAGCGTCTTCAGAGGACACGTGTGTCCAGTCTGGGATTTGTAGGTCTGTGTGCTTTCGTTTTAGCTTTAGGTGGTCTTTGTGGCACTTGGTACTGCATTTCCGTATATAGAGAGATGGATTGCTTCCACTCACAATACATTTGTTGGCGCTGAGAGTGCTTTATATTTTCTGTTGCTACTAAAACACCACAGTATGGGTAAATTATAAAGAAAAGAGGTTTATCGAGCCTCATAGATCTGGCTGAAGGTCAAGTAGCACTTTGGTGTGTCCTTGTTGCTTCTTGCTGGCAGAATCCTCGGCCGAGCAGGCCATCAAGTGGCAGGAACAGGAGTGTGTGCGTCTTCTCTGCTTTCAGTGTCTTCTGATGAAAGCTCTAGCAGTCAATCATGGGCACATCAGTCCTGCTCCCAAGGGCCCCTCTGAACTCACAGCTGGGCTAAGTCTGTATCTTCCACAGGCTTTGCAGTGGGGATGAAACCTCAGCATGTGTTATAAACCTGCATCTGCTCTATTTTGTGCTTGCATTTAAAATAAACATTTAAGGAACAAAACCATTTTTATTTAAGAAAAAAAAAACTCCACTGTTTCTCTGCTAGCTTTAGAAAACTTCACTGATTGGCTTTGATGAATGCCAATCAAAAAGTCCTGTGAAAAATTAAACTACATCAAATCACTGAGAAGTTGTCTTCAGGGATGGGTCTGCTGTAGCATTTGGTGATTATTCTGCTCTAGTCTTCCCAGTAGCAGTGGTGTGAGTTCCTTACTACCCGACCCAATGCTCCTGATTCCTGAATAAAAGACACACACACACACACACACACACACACACACACACGCAGAGAGAGAGAGAGAGAGAGAGAGAGCGCCATATATTATTAGTGAGCTCAACAGCTGGGTCACCCCCAAACTTCCATGTTACTTATGCCTCCCCTCTAGTACTAATCATAATAATATTAGTATTAATAGTAATAATTCTGCCTGAATTATTACTTACTAAAATCTATATTCCATCTTTGCTACTCTAGACCCAGTTTGGGGCCTTGGGGCCACCCTTTCCTGGCTCTTACATGGCTGGTATGCCTCTCTTCCTGCAGCTCTCAAGCCCGGATCCGATTCCTCCCTGACATGGAGACTCTCCTTTTATTCTCTCTCCTGTGTTCCTAGCCTGGGAACCTAAAGTCCCGCCTTTGTCCTTCTGCCTAACCATTGACTGCTGGCAACTTTATTTACCAATCAAAAGCAACTCAGGGCAGGGACCCTCGGAGTCTTACGTGTAGATGTGTGGGTTCTCATGTAGTTTTGGGAGCCAAATTAACACGAGTGGCATTTGAATCAACCCACAACAGTCTACACTGAATTTTGAGTTCTCTTTCTAGATCCTATTGATCATGCAGAAATGATGACTCACGGGAGCTTGAATGAATACTCCTGCAGACATGTCGTCCAGTGGAAGTGTGGGCAGGCTGGCATGTAGCCGAGAGGTACAGTGTCTGCGAGCACATGTGAGGCCCTGGGTTCCAGCAGCAGCACTGTGAGAAGTAACACGTGAGGACACTGAACACACAGACAGAAGGCCCAGGAGCTGATATTCTCTACATGTTCAGCCCTTCACCTTCCTCCTGGGATGTGTTTAAACAAAACACATAGTTTCCAAATTTCCTTAACATTACCAGTCCCACTCCCTTCAAACAGCTCTCACATGTGATCATGTCTAAGAAAGCTTTGAAATTATAAAGTATTTTATAACCATTATATTACAAATGTATAAATAGAAAATTCAGTCTCCTGAGTTATCATCATTGCAAAAGCTTGTCATTTCCACATTTTATTTAAAAGGCAAGGCTGTTTCAAAGATTAGTGGGTTTTAAGATCTTCTAACAGGCACACTTTCTATCTCTAACATAAGTGGTGTGTGTGTGTGAGTGTGCGTGTGCGTGCGCATGCACATAGTATGTACCTATGTGTATACTATCCATAGCTACCCACAAGTCTCTTTTCATGGGTTCTGGGTATCCAAACTCCGGTCTTCATACTTGGACAACAGGCACTTGACCCATTGACTCTCCTGACCTTAACATTTGTCTTTCAAACATGAGATTTTGTCTGTGTTAACTTGAGGTCTGGGTTTTGAGAATGTTTTCTGGGCCCAGCATTGCTGCAGAAGTGGAAGTGTGACACGGCTCCTGCCCCTGGAGCATCGCCAGGCTGTTGATCCCCATGATCCCACGTGTGCTGATGCTCACTGTTGCCCTGAAGCTGATCTTTACTACTCTACTTTCTTTCTCAAACTTTCTTTCTGGGGACTATACTCCCCCTCCCCACTACTCAGAACTAATCACACCTTAATAAATGAACCAGATGAGGATCTTGGGAATGAGGAATGGGGTGGTCATGAGGCTGAGGAGAACAAGGAACAGGCCCTCCGCTTGGCCTTCAAAGGATCTAGACAACAGCACCACACAGGCCATAAAAGCCTACGTGGTCCTTTCTAGAAAAAGTTCATTGCCAGATTTGGCCTTGAATTTGGAATCATGAGGAGACACATGCAGTCTCTTGTCCAATGACTGCTGCCTTAACTGGCCAGGGTAAACTTGGGGACATCAAGAATAGAGGTAAAGTAGTCTCAAGAAGAAGAGGCATGGATAGAAAAAAATGAGAATCTATAAAATACAAATGAATGGTAGATGGGTTTACTTTATAGGAGAAAGGCTTGCATATGTTCTAGAAATAAGCAGGATTAGAAGGAGAGTATATGAGGCCATGGAATTGCTAAGATGAGGAAACAAAGATTGGAGAATTAAAAGATGGTGTATAAGCATACAAAAAGTTAGGACTTTGTTCTCCTGCTACTTGAAGAATTGGAGATGACAGGCCTGGAGAGATAGTATAGAGCGAACCATTTTACATCCATAAATTTTAAAACTTTGTAAGGAATAATTTTAATTTTAGTAGTCTGTCATTTTCCGCTTTTACGTGACAATAGTTACACAAGACCACTGTCTGCTATACTAGGAAACCACAAGAGCTGTACCCAGCCACCTGTGAAGAGCAGGCTGTGTAAACCTATGAGGACAGGTGCTTTTGCTGTGTGTTTAGTTCTGCTCTAAGGAAGCATGGGTTGGGACTATTGATCCGAGACTCACAGAATTTATGTAAATTTAAGGATTTGAAAAAATTATTCACAATGATCAAAGCCTTGATGATGTAATTAAAAAAAAAAAACAAAAAACAGAAGACTTGGTTCAGGCTCTCTGGTCAGAAAGGAGAAGGAAGAATGATGAGAATCCTGAGGGAACAGAGAACTAAACTTGCATCTTTACTGACCCCAAGCCATTATTGAATCCGCTCTGTCCCCATTCCCACCTTTCTCAGGACCCTCCTCATGCTGAGGCTGGACCTCGGCAAATGTTGTTCCTCCAAGGAGGTATACTGTGTGAGAAGTAGGATTTATAGTAGGAAGAAATCAGGGAAACAGAACTCATGAGGTAGGTTGATAGATACGTTTATTATTTCAGAGGCCTCCATATCCAGTAACACAAGTGTGTTTGTTGATGTGTGTTTTGTTGGGAGGCTGGGGACAGAGGAGAATGTCATGCTGGTTGGCAGAGGTGCAGGACGATGATACTTTATATTTAATCGGTCACTCAAGCTAAGGGCCTGGCTGTCTTCTGTGCAGACTGTGTTCTCGGCACACACATTATTCTTTTCTTTACCCTGTTTTTTCTTTCAGGGTCTTTGAGGTAAAGCCAAGATGCCAGTAGCTCCAGACCTGGGGGAAGTGCTCTCAACAGTAAGCATCTTATCTCTCCTGAGATGAGGGTGGGTGGGCAGTGCCCCACCCAAGCAGCTCTGCAGCGTCTTCCCTCTGTGGTTCCAACAAGGAATATAGAAGAGCCAGAGAGGACGAGACGTTAAGGGTGCCTCTGGGAAAAGCCAAAAACTCCCAGCCAGCTGATACTGGTTTGCTTGAAAAAGGTAACCTTATCGGATCAGAGTAGCATACAGAACACAGGAACAAAGCACAATGTTTTCTGATGTCAGATGACGACAGAAGCTGGGGAAGACTGGCTTTTCACCAGCCAGGAAGAGCTTCACTCAGAGCGCACATCGACAAGAAGCACAGGGAACACAAAGGAGCCTTAAGCCGAAGGAAGCGGGAACAATCTACGGTTCTCCAGGACAGCTGCTCCAGCGACCATGGAGCCCGAGGAGACTAGGTGAATAGTTACCGTTTTAAATGGAATTTATTCATTTGTTTATATGTATGTGGATTCGTGAGTGTGGAGGGTGAGGGACTAGTTTCAGATGTCAGTTGTCTTTCTTTCTCCCATGTGGCTTCCAGGAGGCAAATTCAGGTTATCAGCTTGGTAGAGGGCAAAGGGTACTTTTGTTCTCGGAGCCATCTTGCTATCCCCACGGTTGCTATTTTATAAGGTATATACCTGATCTTACAAGCTTAGGACTTAATTCAAAATTATGTTTATTTATTGCTATACAAATTTATCTGGGCCCTTCTTCTTTTTGAATGTTTTAAATTAAAATAGAATTACATCACTTTTTTCCTCCTTTCCCTCCCTCCAGACCCTTCCAGCTACCCTGCCTTGAACCCCTCCCATGACCTCCTCATGTTGATAGCTTCTTTTTCTTTGATGATTATTGTTTGTTTGTGTGTGTGCAAATACATATAAACATGCTTTTCTCCTAGTCATATAACAGAGTGGTATTCTTTTGTATCTTTTTTGTGTGTGTGTGACAGATTTTTCTGTGTAGTCCTGGTTGTCCTGGCAGTTGCTCTGTAGACCAGGCTGGACCCAAACTCAGAGATCCTCTTGCGCAGAGCAATCCAGAGTGCTGGGATTAAAGGCATGTGACACCACAACTGGATCAGAGCGCTACTTGTATTCAAATGATGTAGTAAAGTAACATGTGCAAAAATTGAATTTTTAGTACCATGAAAACAAGGAAGACTTCACATCTTAGCCTAATGATATCAGTAGACTAAAAAACTTTTCCAATTTTATTTTTCACACTTGAAATACTAAATTAATTTTTTTAAAAACAGCAAACAAACCAGTTTTTCTGTACTAGTTTTTGGAAAGCACACGTTACATAGGAGCGTTGTCAGGAGTATGGATGGGACTGATTCTTCCTTTGCACTCCAGGCTGACCTTGAGCTTGTCCCCTCCCGCAGGGCTGGGATTATATGTCGAGCCATTACATTTAGGTGTTCTTACAGTGTATGAATGCACATGGGTGCCATCAAACAGCTGGAATATTCAATTGTCTTCTGTATTGGCTCCAACTATGAGAAGTCACCTGAAATTAAGTCCTTTACTATTACTGATGCTGGCATTAAACATGAGAGCCTGTGCATAACTTTCACCACGTATAGCTCTTTGTAGCATCCTATAGATTTAAAAAAAAAAAAACCTTCTCAAGTACTTCCATAGTGGTACCCACTCCCTTAATTTTGGAAGTAGATACTCTTACAAATAAAAAGTGACCTGATGTTGTTTAACTTAACAGTTGGCCCATTTATTTTAAGAAATCTCATTTGCAGCAATTATATAGACCCGCTAGCTGGTCCTGACTAACTAGGATTTGTCAGTCATCAGGACGAAGCCTAGCAATGTAGTTTCTTTTGCCATCACTATCATGGCTGGAAAATTCTATTTATATCTAAAAGGAAATATGGATTAGATTTGAGTGTCTTTTTTCTGAGGGTGGCATTATATGGGCTGTAGGTACTTTTGAATTCTTACTTCAGTAAAAACTAAAGTGTCAGTAACCAGCAACACACACATGCATGTGAATATATACATACATCTGCACACACAATAGCACACCCACTGACAGCTTCCTTCAGTCTGCTGCCTGTGGATCTCTCATGTCTCTGCTGGTGTTCAGGCTCGAGGTGAATACTAACAGAGACAGTAGGGAAAATTACTAAGAAGACATGCGCAAAAGGAAGGAGGATTTTTGCTAAACTGGATCTGACAGAATGATCACATGGTTTGGATGACAAGGGTGGATTCTAAGTGGGCTTAGTGGGATGCTTGCTGCAGCTGGACCAGACAGCCTGGAGACAGGACCAGGTTGAATAGAGGAAGACATAGACTGGAAATTAGTAAGGAGGATCTTGTCATCCCTCTTTTTATTCAAAGAAATATGAGACAGCCTTCTCCATGTCTATTTCTCATCCCAGTCTCATGTTCATTGTGGACCAATGAAAGCATCTGTCAAGACTCCATGGTTCAAGGCATTTAGTGAAGGAGTTTCTAGAACATGAAAAGAAAGACAAAGATCTTTGGGATAAATTACAAAAGTAATTTTTTGAGTCTGGAGGGTAGCAGTTGAAATTTCTAAATGAGTTAGATGCTTCTTCAGGTGATGGAGTCAGGGCACCATGGATCCCGTGGAGTTCCTGTTTATATGTCTCTGGAGATGGAGTGGACACTGGTGCCAGTCATGCTCACTGCCTGGAGCAGAGGGCGGGGATGCAGGAGGAGGCTGAGGGACTGAGTATGGAGTTTTTCAGGAGTAATCAGAGCACATGAACAACTCTGAGTTAGTGGCAGGAGACTTGAGCTGCTGTGCTTAAAGAGCAGAGGAGAGCAAGAGGATGATGTGATTTCTGTGGATCCTAAGATCTGCAAATAAGAACCAGACTTGTGATCAATAGCATGATGCTAGCATGTGCTGTGGAAAAGAAATTTCCCAGGTGTATGGTAGAACTTCTGCAGTAGTTGTGAAATCAGTATTACCTCTCCGTATGAATATAACCTAGAGAAAGGTAAGAGCTTTTACAAGATTTAGTACTGTGTTGCACTCTATTCACCATGCTAAGTAAACCCTTACTAACCTTATAATAATGACTTTATTAGTCATTAAAATAATAACTTTATTAGTCTTGTAATAATGAACACTCATTTCATTAGGCAGAGAACAAATTTGGAGGATTGCTTTGCCTCCTGGGAAGTCTCAAGGTCAATTTGAGATCTAGATTCATTTAGAATCTAATTTGGAGAAGGAAAAAAAAAGTCAACAGCATCAAAAGGCTTGAGCACTTGACCAAATGGAATCTTAGTTTACTGTGACAAAATTCTTACCTGTCTACTGAACCAAAGTAACAAAGATTCAAAAGGAGAAAACAGTTATATGCAAAAAACAAACAAACTCCAGAGGCTGGAGAGAAGGCCCAGCACTTAAAAGCACACACTTCTCTTTCAGAGGTCTTAAGTTCAGTTCCCAGCATCCACATAGTGGTTTACCATCATTTCTAACTTCAGTCCCAGAGGCAGTTGTAAGCTGTCCAATGGGGCTGCTGGGAACTGAACTCAGGTTGTCTGAAAGAGCAGTGCATGCTACTGATCCATCTCTTCAACCTCAAATGATAACATTTAGCAATTGATAATCCTTCCGTTGTGTGCATGCACATGCGTGTGTGTTTTTGCATGCATGCATGCATGAGCACATGTAAGTGGAGGCTAGAAGCGATCTTCAGTCATTACTCTTGAGGAGTCATCCACCTTGTTTCTTTTGAGACATGGTCTCTCATTGGTCCAGGATGTGCTGAGTAGGCAATGCTGGCTTCCCATCATGCACCAGGGATTCAGATCTGGGATTATAGATGGGCACTGCTATATCTAACTTTCTATATGGGTTCTGAAGATCAAATTCAGATCCTTGTGTTTGCATGGCAAGCACCTTGTGAACCGAGCTATTCACAGCTCCTGAGAACCCTTTATTATTATTTTTAACAAAATAGGATGTACACATTGTGAACTGCCTGCTATTAGCCAGCACTGTAGAGAAAATTTTCTAATTTTCTTCTGACACTATCTCAGTTTTTACAGGCATGCTGATTCGTGGTACAAGGTTTCATATTTCTCAATAGACTAAGATATAGCAGGCATCTTTATGCAATATAAAAATAAGCTAATACCACATAAACCCGTAAGTAGTAATTAGTGTGTCAGCAGTGTCTTTTATTTAGAGATTACATAGCACAACTCTAAGGTTGCAAGTTGCAAAGAGATTTTGGAAACTTTTTCAGCAGGCATGTTATAATACTAAAAAGCCTAACTACCATCTCAAGTAACTACCCTGCTAACTGTATACAGCATATGTATGTCAGACAAAAATTAAGAAAGAGAAAGGGGAAAGAAAACATAAAACCTGAAAATGACAAATACATCAACTCTGGTTTGTTTCTTTGCTGTTCTCAATGTCTGTGTAGTTAGCTTGTATCCAGTCATTCATCTTTTACTTATACATCTGTTCTAGGTTAAATTCATATTTAATTTTAAAGGTTTATTTTATTTCTTAATTGTGTTTCTGCACATGTGAGTACAGGTATCCACAGAAGCCAGAAGAGGATGCTGGGCTCCCTGAATGACTGCTGGGTGTGAGTCCCAGCATGTGAATGGTAGGAACCAAACTCGGGTCCTCTGAAAGGATAAGATGGCTTTTAACCACTGAGCCATCTCTTCAGCCCCTTAAAAATAATTTCAAACACTTTGCTATGGTATTTCTGACTGGTAAATTCAAGCACAGTTCTTGTGTTAAACTTAATACAGACCATTGAAAACGTACTCATTTTTTTTTTTTTTTTTTACTAAAGCAGTAATTCCAAACAGGCCTTGTTTATTAAAGATTTACTTTAATCATTTGAACCTGGAAAACTTTGAAATTCTTTTCTTCTGTTTTAGGAAGCTGGGAATTTCACTCATTAAGTGTTTCACTGTTGCCAGGCCAGTTTAAATAGCATCTTACTAAGGTGATTCCTAAGTTAATTTGGTGATGCCTTGGTGAGGTAGAAAATCATACATGCTAACACATGTAAGCACACAACAGCTGGCAAGCAGAGCAGTTGACAGTCACTAGATTTTGTGAGACCGTTGGCTCTCATCTTCATCTCACCTTTCACTGATTTTTTGCTGTTACATATGGAGGGTGTTTCCAGATGCTGTTTGTCCTGATACCCAGCTTTGGGGGCCTCTGAGTCTTTTGAGAACCCTGATGGCAGTAGTCTCAAATTCAAATGGCTACGGGGAATGGAGAGGCTGGCATAGGAGGGAAGGGGTCTTTTGGGTGGGCTGAGGAAGTGGGAGGCAGAAGCAAAGAGGATTGGAAGGAACTAAGAATGCTAAGCTGGCAGATGGGAGAAGAATGGGGATACAGCTGGTGAGAGAGAGCCAATTTGAGGATGTCATTGGCTGTCAGAGTCATCCTTAGTAACATCAGCCACAAGAAGGAACTTCAGTGAGGGTGGTACAAGCATGGTGTGCACAGTCACATAGCGAGGGTGGCATGTATTCACTTCTCAGAGGACCTCCTGTATACTTAATTAAGGGTACTCTGAAAACAGATGCTTGGGACAGCAACCTAGCTGTCTCTGCATAAACCCAGCCTCTGTGAGCTTGGGACTCTGATGGAGCCTCTATCTACCCCAAACTCAGGGCTCCACTCAGGACTGTGGGAAGTAGACTCATCTTTCATTCTACTTCCAGGGGATGTCATGGGAGCAACGGCTCAGGAGTGTGATCTCCCGTTGGCTGCTGATCAGTCAGTCAGAAAAGATGGCGGAAGGCTTCAAAAGTGTGCAACTGGGGTCCTGGGAGAGGGCTCTGTGAGTCCAGTGATGAACTCAATCTTGTACAAGGCATAGTACCATGATTGTTGAAGGGTGGATTATCTCTGACCCTTGTTACAACGGTGTGCAAGACTAGGACTGTAGTGACAGGAACCAAAACTTCAAAACTGGGGGTGGAATGTAAGCTCAACTTCTAACGTATCATAGCAGCTGAGTGTTCCAGCCAACGGGCAGTGGGAGGGATCTATGGAAAACTATGAAGGGATTCACACTACACAGGAGTCCTGAGTCAGGAAGCAGAGTGATGAGTATCTAGGTCAGGGGATTCTCACTGAACTAACTGGACAGTTCCTACCATGACTGACCTTAGACAGGACAATAACAGCCTACTGATGGGACCTGTTTAATAGGGGTCTATCTGTAGTTGGGAAAAAAAAGACAAACCTGCTTGGTTTGGCCAAGAAGAGCCCCTCATCAGGCTCACAGAGAGGCATTCCCAGCCTCCTGTCCTGTCTTTCTTTGAGTGAGACTTTACACTGATCGAGGACCTCAGCATGCTGAGAATCCTCTAAACAGCTCTGTCCTCAGAACCATGAATTCAACTATCACAGATTAAGGACTTTTTATGCACCAAGGCCATGGATTAGACACAGGAATACAACTGATACAGATACCAGCTTTTCTGAATCTTACATATTAGCAGGATGTGCTGGTTGGTTTTTTGGTTTTTGTCAGTTTATCACAAACTAGAGACTGTACTGACCTGAGATGTAAGCTATCAATGGATAGGACACCCAGATCACCTACACTTCTGGCTAACCAACTGCAAATCAGAGAATGCCTAAGATGGCCCCTAAACCTGGGTTTCAGAATCTGTTGAAACAACTTACCCCTGAGGAAAGCACTCTTCCTAGGATTTTGTCTTATTATTATAAGGATTCTATATGTTCTATATACTCTAGGAACACTAAACTGAAAGAAACACAGAGGATATACTGTGGGGAGGGTGGCGGCCTGAGTCTTTCTGCCCCCCTCCGAGCATCCCCCCTTCTAGCACCTTGCTGTGTTCACAGTTACAAGCTGTCTCAGCTCCAGCACCTTGGAGTTTGTATTAAACTTTCATTATGCTGAAATAGCTTAGTCATTGGCCATTGGTGATTGAATTCAATCTCCATCTCATTTTTTTTTTTGCCTTGGGATTTCTTATGGATGGGGAGGCAAAGGGGCCTTAAATGCATGATCCGTTCCTCTGGCCACTGTCCCCCATCTTGAGGTCGCTGAGAGTCATCTCTGCACTCAAGGTCCAAAGGAGCCCTGTGAATAACTAAATATGCTCTCCTATTACTCAGCAAGATTCAAGGGTTTTAGGTGCTCTGTGCCAGGAACCAGATACTAAAACTAAATACATGCGTGTATGCTCCCAAAAATGGAAATAACAAATCTGCAGACGGAAGAGCAGAGTCCTCAGGATGGCAGGCAGATCTGCAGTCCAAGTAGCTGGAAAACAGGTACAGACAGGGAGGAACAGGTGGGCGGGCAAGAGCCAAGACGACCTGCCAAGCCAGCATGCCCGGTGAAGGACAGGCATGGAGGTCATTCAGGCTTCAAGCCATGATCAAGCAGCAGTGCCCAGTGCTGGCTGGGGGCAAGGCTGGGCCAGTGACTTAGAGATTATTCCATGCCTCCTAGGTCTCAGAAGTTCATGAGTAAAAGTGGGGGTAGTTGGTGTGCATCCCATATTTTTCTGGCTCTAAACCTTCTCTTGTGTGACAGGACCCCCAACTCTCTTCCTCTGTCATCTGCTTCAATTTTCTTTCAGCTATTTCTGGGCATGCTTGGGGCAGGGATAACTCACAAGGGCTCGGGGATAAGTTTGTTCATGTTCTTTCCACTTGAGTCCCTTGGCCCTAGATTCTGTGCCATGCCTCTGCAGCTGGTGTTCTGGGCAAGATGTCATCCCTAAGCTCCCAGTGGAGCCCTTGAGCCCAAAGCTACTTGTGGTATGTGGATGGGGGCAGCGGCAAGGGCCCTTGTGGTAGCACTGTGTGAAGTCAGTCTTCCCCTCTATTTGTTTTTTATCAAATAATTTTATTACTATAGATTTATTATAGAAAATTATGTTTCATCGTGACATTTTCCATGAAAGCTCACCATAGCCACTTCTGCCGTATCTTTTCTTGCCCCCCTCCTTCTCTGATCCCTTTCTGCTTCCATGTGTATAATTCTTAAATCTACATCTTTCCCGTGAGAGAATATATTCGACATATGTCTTTCTGGGTCTCTGTCCCTTATTGCCTACGCACTGTGGCTTCACCTTGTATTGTCCCAGGCTCAGAGCCATTGCCCAGAATGTGGCCAGGAGAGAGGAATGTGGGACCTGCCCTGTCCCCATGTCTCCTCTTTGCCTTAGAAACAGCCACATCCAAACAGTGCGAAACAAACTCCCTGTAAGTACCTTCCACCTCTGTAAGGGGAAACAGAGCATCGTGGAACTGTGTAAGCCAAGCTGGCCCTGCTTGCTTTGAATCTCAGCTTTGCTGTTTGTCATGCTGCAGACATCAATCAGGGACTTTCCTCATTGTGAGAAAAATCATCCTGACAATTCTGTTGAGTTGGACCCGTGATTCCACCAGCCTCATGGCAACTTGTCAGAACAGTGAATTTCAGTTTAAATGCTCAGTACCCACCATTGCCTCATGTGTTTTGATACCTGGCCTCAGCTGGTGGTGCTGTTTGGGAAGGTATGGAGCCTCTAGGATGGGTGGCTCAGCAAGAAGTGGGGTGCTATAGTTAGGCCCTGAAAGCTTTATCTGCTGCTGGTTCCCACCAGAATTTCCTGCTTCTTGATCTGGTGCCACGGGAGTTACCACACACTCCAGCCTTGCCTGTCTGAAACCATGAACCAGAATAGACCCTCCCTTGAGTAGCTTCTGTCAAGTATTCTGTCATTATGTCCAGAATTGTAGTACGGTAAGTTTGTTTCACCTTCTTCCTTGGATGTTGAGTGGACAGTTAGCTCTTCCTTGCTCACAAACTTGGGGCCAGCTTTCTCGGTGCCTACAAACTCTCCAGAGTGCTACAGCAAGTGAGGAACAAGGTTTTTATGTTTTTATTTTGTTTGTTTGTTTGACTAGGGTACTTAGAGATTTTGTTCTTTCTAAACTCAGAAAGACAGCAACTGACCTTTCTTCAGCCTATTGACCAGGGTCACTAGAAGATACAAATGCTCAGAGAATCATCTAGTTAAACTTTGCTTTGATAGTTTCACACATGTATTCAATGTTTACAATGTATACAATGTATACGATATATACAATGTATCTTGGTCATAGCCATTCCCAGCTCTCCTTCTCAGTCCCCCTGGACAGTCCTACCCCAGCATGTTCTCTCCTCACCTTCCTGTCCTCCTTCAATTTTTTTTTTGAAACCCACCAAGTCCAGTAAGTACTTTTTTTTTTTTTGACAGCATCTCACTGTGTAGCCTTGACTGGCTTGAAACTCAAATAGATCATGGTGGCTAGAAACGGAGTTCTGACTGTCCTTGCCTCCTGAGTGCTGGAATAAAAGGCATGGGCTACCACCTCTGGCTCAGTCAGTGCTTCCTTTTGGAATGCGACTTTGTTGGCCTGACCTTGTGCAGGTAGCCACAGTGAATTCCTGAGTGAAGCCATGATGTTGTGGCCACTGCACTCCTCCCATTCACCCTTTCTCCTCCTCCAGCTCTTACATTCTTCCCTCCTCTCTTCCCTGGCTTGGGAGAGGAAGCTCTTACTAGGCATTTTTTTAAAAGCAAATCCCAGGTGTTTCCTGACAATCCCTTAAGGAAGCCTGAAGGATGTGAAACTACAGCTCCTTAGCCCACCGTGATCATGAGGTAGATTCTCCAATGATAGACAAGACACTCTGGGCTAGTCAACTGGTTGATTCAACTATGCCAAGTTACTAGTTGTTTCTTCTTAGTTTTAAATATTGAAATTGACGGGACTAACATGCATGTTTCTTTAAAAAAATCTTTCTAAAAAGTTGTGTCATACAAATGTTGCTTATGCAGACATGAAAACATCAGCTATATAGTTGATCATTAAGGTCAAGTTGCACTTTATGGTCACAAACAGCATTTTCTGGACCCTGCTATCCCCAGGACTGCAGGGACCCTACTCACAAGTTGTATCACTGAACCAAATCATCACCCTACCCAGTCAGTCACAGATAAGTGGCTTAACACAAGCCATATGCAAGAAGCAGAAAGAAATGTTTAGGGTGTCTCTGAGGAGTCCTATGAATTAACCAAAGAAACAAAATCTGAGCTACATTCTCTTTCTATGAATAATTTTTGTTGATGGGTTCTTTGTGTAAATTAGTCAATAATTTATAATAATTAAGAAAGTAGTGGACAATGATAGATTTCTTTTTGAGTGAGTTGTGAATAAAATATACTTTTAATCACTAGTGAGACAATAGATAATTTCCCATCTTATAACTATATAATGTGAGCATTTACAACCTTCAGAGAAGTGACTTTGGAAGTGAGTAAATGGTGGGTGCTTCTGTTTGAGTCAGTGAGAGTGAAAGACTCAGCCATCCTGGTTTTTATGGATTCATCCCCAGTTTTTCCTTAAAAAAAAAAAAAAAAAAAAAAAAAACCTCTCTTTGACCTATCTCTGCCTGGCTTCTTCTCTAGTGGATGCCGCCAATAACTGGTCTGAAGCAGCCCATGCAAGCTTGTCTAGACCTCAGCTGTGTGCTCCCCTCTTCCCCGGATCTGTTGTTCCTCGGGTCTGTATTTCCGGGTGTGTGGTTTCCACAATTTCCTGTTCCAAGTTACTGTAACAATAGGATAGGAAGACAGGATAAGACCCTTGATCTGCTTCTTGACAACCCTAGATGTTTAGAAATTGTATAAATCACACATTGGTATATTATTTTGAAAAATCTGTAGCTGGGGTGAGGGTGTCCCTTAGCAGCAGGGATTTGTCTACCGTAAGGCTCTTGGCTTGATCCCCAGTCATAAAAAACAAGCCCCTCCTACCCCAACAGTAAAAATCTCATAAGCAAGAAATTTAAAAAGATGACAAAACTAGTCCCTTTCATTTTTTATAAATAATTTACATTTCTCAGTGATTTCTAACCAGAGAATATTTAATCAAATGTTACTCTTGATATTTTAAAGTAAAGTAGAATAGGGTGTATTTTCAGACAAGTAGCATACTGTGCAGAAATGGGCAGTTGTAAGATCTTTTAGGTAAGTAGATGATTACAGGATTTTTGCTGAATATCTCTATTTTGTAATTTCTACTTTTATATTTATCCTCTATATTTAAAATAAGTTGATGAAATCAAATCACAGTGGTATAAAATCTCAAACAAAATGCTCAAAATTTCTTTCTTTTCAAGGTCTTGGATGGAACATTGCAGATCATAGTCAGAGGAAGGTGTACTAAAAATCACTGTGTAAAGTTACCTTTAGGCTAATGTGTATAAGATGTATCCAAATCACAAATTTCCTACCTGAACTCAGGTCTCATCCCAAAGTAACTCATTATATTTGCACAAATATTACAAAATTGGAAAAAAAACAGATCCCAAACAGTTCTAGTTCCAAATATTTCTCTTAAGACATAAACTGTTATTGAAAACTTGTAATCTCAACCCAAGACTTCTATCTCACCTTTAATCATTGAGTTCTTGGATAAAAGACACACATGGCCTTTATATTTATAATAAGCCTTTATTAGCACTAACGCTGGGCAGATATCCACCTTTTCTTTTTTCTTTTTATTGGATATTTTCTTTATTTACATTTCAAATGTTATCCCCTTTCCTGGTTTTCCTCCCAGAAACCCCCATCCCATCCCCCCACCCCGCTTCTATGAGGGCATTCCTCCACCCACCCATCCACCCACTCCTGCTTCCCTGCCCTAGAATTCCCCTACACTGGGGTGTCTAGTCTTCACAGGACCAAGGGCCTCTTCTCCCACTGATGCCCAACAAGGCCATCCTCTACTATATATGTGGCTGGAGCCATGGGTTCCTCCTTGTGTACTCATTGGTTGGTGGTTTAGTCCATGGGAGCTCTGGGGAGCCTGGTTGGTTGATATTATTGTTCTTCCCATGGGGTTGCAAACCCCTTCAGCTCCTTCAGTCTTTTCTCTAACTCCTCCATTGGGGACCCTATGCTCAGTCCAATGGTTGGCTGTGAGCATCTGCCTCTGTATATGTCAGGCTCTGACAGAACCTCTCAGGAGACAGCTATATCAGGCTCCCATCAGCATACACTTCTTGGCATCCACAATAGTGTTCGGGTTTGGTGACTGTATATGGGATGGATCCCCAGGTGGGGCAGTCTCTGGATGGCCTTTCCTTCAGTCTCTGCTGGACACTTTATCTCCATATTTACTCCTATGAGTATTTTGTTCCCCTTTCAAAGAAGGACCAAAACACCCATAGTTTGGTCTTCCTTCTTCTTGAGCTTCATGTGGTCTGTAAATTGTATCTTGGGTATTCCAAGCTTTTGGGCTAATATTCACTTATCAGTGAGTGCATACCATGTGTGTTCTTTTGCGATTAGGTTACCTCACTCAGCATATTTTCTAGTTCCATCCATTTGCCTAAGAATTTCATGAATTCATAGTTTTTAATCACTGAGTACTCCATTGTATAAATGTACCACATTTTCTGTATCCATCCCTCTGCTGAAGGACATCTGGGTTCTTTCCATCTTCTGGCTATTATAAATAAGGCTGCTATGAACATAGTGGAGCATGTGTCCTTGTTATATGTTGGAGCATCTTTTGGGTGATATCTACCTTCTAAGCTATTAAAATTTATTTCCTATCGATAACTCCAAGTTATTAGTTATTATATTTCATCTGGGCTGCTCTGCATTCCAATTGGCCAGCCCTCAGGGATGTGTGAAGTGGTAGGTTTTAAATCTGCTCTGAACTCCCTACACTTAGCATTACAGTACATAGCAACAGGCCAACCCTCAACATGAACTGTAGACGTGTTTTCTATTGCATGTGTGAGGGCTTCGTGCTGTCTACATCCAGCCAGGCTCTAGAAGTGCCGTGTTTTTGGAAATTTAAATTCTCCTTATAGCCCTTAGATGAGAACTTTAGATACTGCTGTCCCTGGAGAACACTGTCCCTGGAGAACACTGTCTCTAGAGAATGCTGACTATGGTCTCCATCAACCTAAGCAGTGTCACTTCAAAGAGGAAACACAATGTCACAAGAGACACTGACCAACTCCAGGCTCCAGGTTTCCTCACACTCACCTTCCTGGCTGCCAAGCCTTAGCTGTGACTGTGGATGACAGCGCTTCCTCTCAGGGCTTTCTGGTTATCAAATATGATGCTGTGGCTGTGTAGGGTTTGGAATATATTGGGTGATGAGTGATTAAAAATGAGAATGATTCTGATTACTCCCACACTTTTCTCTACACCGAGCCTGAATGTAAGACTTTCTTCTCTGTAGTCTGTAAATGTTAATACATGGTTGCGTGGGCCTTGAGGAGCTTGATAAGGGGTTTCTAGAACATTTTGAGGTTGAATAGAAGGGTCTGGTGTGCACGGAGCGCTCAAATTGACAGTGGGTACTGTTCACTCTCACTGGATCTTCCTTTCAGTTTCTTCCTTTAATTGCTGCTAAAAATAAACCCCTCTACAGTGTGGTTTCAGAGACAACTGGGCAGAAAACCTTCCAAAATATGAGCCCCATGTTCCACACAGTAGCAGAAATTAAAATCCCCTGTTAATGTGCAAACATTTTTGGGAGAGGTGACTGTTGTCTTCCCATGTTCAGTGATTAAAGAGCACTGCCCTGGCCACTGAGAATGACCAGTGTTGCTGACAGGCACTCCATCTAGCCCAACAGTTCAGAGAAGTGGGAAAAAATCAATTCCAATTATAAATGCACACATGGGCCTGCACATGTATGTGTGTCACACACACACACACACACACACACTCACACACACACTCCTAGAAGGGAAAGCCAGAGCCATTTTAAGGATACTTTGCACCTGAGCAGGAAGGAATAGAGGAACTGGATGGAGCCTGGTTTGATGGGGACACTGCAGAACCAATACACAATGTGACACACACATGTTGCTCTGAAGTGTGCTTGGGAATAAACATAAGGAGGGAAGAAGAAAAAAGATAGCACTTGAGATACAAACCGACCTCTAGGACAGTTGCTGTTGGCTCACAGGTCCTGCTTACTGAGCTCACCAGAACCAGGGTGGGAGTTGGGGGGAAAGGCAAGGCATACTGGGAAAGATGCCAAGCTGAGATGATGATGCGTGTAAGGCTCTCAAGACCCTCTTGCCTACTTTTGTATCAGTCTCAACTGCTCGACAATCAAGCCAGAGAGGAGGGAAGGAAGGGCCCAGGGGGAGAACGAGGAGCCTGCCACCTACTTCACCTACTTACTTGATCAGGTTCCTTAGGAAGCAGTGTGATCACGCAGCGTGGCGGCAGAGAAAGGGTGGCAGAAGGACAGCTGTGGGCTTCTTAGCCCATCCTCCTCCCGTCTACACTATGCTGTCTCATCAGTTTTGTGATGGAAAGACTTTTCTGTGACTGTGTGTTGGTCTGAGACTCTCTTATCATACACTGTTCGTTTGAGCACATTCCTGCTCCTGGCAGCTCACTCTATTCCTGTGTAGCCAGCAACCACAGTCCTGCATTTCCTATAAGAATTGCAAAAGAGGGTGTTTAATCAGCATGCGTCATAAATTCAAAAACCACACATGGGCTTAATGTTCTCGTCCAGGATGAGATGTGTCACCTCACAAAATCTGGGAGCTTGAGTCATGGCTTTCCTTTCTAATGCAAAGTACTCTGTATCACTTAATTGCTGTCCATATGTACATACGGCTGGTTAGTATTACTTTGGCAGAGCGGCCTTTCAGGATTTTTGGCATCCAAACATCTAGCTCTTACTAAAATTAATGGTATAGTCAGAAGCCTCATGTGTAGCCTGTACCATCCTATTTTGAGGTGACTTTACAGCACTCCAGGGAATTCATAATGCCCCTCTTTGGAAGTAGAAAAGGCAGGAATGCTAACTCAGAAACTTGACCTCATTTCTCAAGGCATGCTTAATGACACTAAAAATAAACCTTAACTGACTCTGCTACATGAGTGCAAGGGCAAGGGAAGTTCGGCCCTTGTCTGTCTTCCTGGGGAGTGAGTGTGGCCTCTACCGAGGTCTTTTGGGCCTCCTGAGTTGGTGGTGCATGTGTCTGAAGAGAGGGTTCTGACATGCTAGATAATGCCTCCTGCAGCATCAGGCGTCCCCAGCAAGGACACTTGCATTGAATGGGAAGGAATGAGAGACAGGAAGGGGTGTGTACAAAGGTAATGTAGGAAAACTGGACAACTAGATGTCCTGGGCCCAGCACAGAACAAGGAGAGGAAGCCATGGGGAAGCAGGACACAGGAATGAAAGGACCCTGGTGTGCTGATGGAAGCAATTGTTGGAGTTTGCTTTGTGTGCATGAGAGGGCAGAGACATCTGTGTCTGACTATTCTGGTTGTGGACTGAGGATATTGAAAGACAGTTAAAACAAGCAAGCAAACAAACAAACACCACACCAAAACAACTAAACAACAACAACCACTGAGTCCCCTAGAAAAGCCAGAGCAACTAAGAATGTTAAAACAGGACTTAATGTTTGTGTCTCCTTAAATTCATGTGTTTCACACCCGAACCTTCCAGGTAATCATGTTACTGGAGGGCACTGGCTGGATTTGGTGTTTCCAGAGTCTTGGAACACACGCAGGGGGGTTGGGAGAGACAGACAGATAAAGACAGACAGAGACAGAGATACAGAGAGACAGGGACACACAGAGAGACAGAAAGACAAAGACACTAAGAGAGAGACAGAGATAGAGACAGCAAGAAATTTTATTAAGAGTGACATGAAAGCATAAATTTAGACACACTGCCAGAAAAGGCATTGAGCCTGGGAGAATACTCAAGGACATTGGATATTATTGAGAATTTCTTTTTCAGGGTCCAGAACAAGAAGGAGTTGACTGCTAGGAGTGTAGTTGTAGTGATTCTGTTTTGATTTTGTTGGCAGGTTCGGGTTATAGCCTTTTTTTCTACTATGCATATCCTTTCCCATGATGCATCTGATTCTAATTATATGTGTACACCTGCCATAGGCATATGATGGCTAATAGAATATTTTCCTAAGATCCATTCAGAATACATAGTTTGCCTTCCTGAGCATGTATCCCTGCCTTAGTTAAGGTTTTACTACTGTGAAGAGACACTATGACAAAGGCAACTCTTAAAAGGACAACATTTAATTGGGGCTGGCTTACAGGTTCAGAGGTTCAGTCCATTATCATCAAGGTGGAAACATGGCAGTGTCCAGGGAGATGTGGGTCTGGAGGAGCTGGGAGTTCTACATCTTCATCCAAAGGCAGACAGAAGAGTGTCTTCCAGACAGCTGTGATGAGGGTCATAAAGCCCACACCCACAGTGACACACCTACTCCAACAAGGCCACATCTCCAAATAGCACTGCTCCCTGGACCAAGCATATTCAAACCACCACAATCCCCAAACCAGTTTAGGTCAGACCTGCCCCATGTCTCCTAATCCCAGATCTATCCAGAAGCATGTTTGAATAGGAATGAGGATTATCAAGAGTTCGCTAAGGGGAATTACTTATTTCCATTATTTAAGTCAAGCATGTGGCTTGATACAGGTGTGCATGTGAGTCCCAGGTAGCTAAGCTTTTCTAATACTTGCCAGCCAAAGTATTATTCATAGGTAAGGCATTTGAACAGGGCAATTAGGGTCAGATGGGTTTGTAAGGGTGGGGATCCATGATGGTGTTAGTTACATCATAAGCATGTCACAGACACTGCAAAGAGGCTATGTGGCTAACCTGGGAAGAGATGCAGGGATGTGACCTTTCTTAAATACACTTTGACTTTGAATTCCCAGTCCTCAGTACTGCAAGGAGTGTGTAGTTCAGTCCATTCTGTCTGTGGTGTTTTGTGGGTGGCAACCCCAAGCAGACTGAGGCTCTGTGGCACATCAGGCCTTGCCACCTGCCCCATCTCCCTCCAGTGCTTGGCAAAGGAGCCCTTGGACTTTAACATATTAGCCTTGCTCTGGGAAGCACAGAGCAACCTTGTGGATGAGGTAGACAAAAATGATGAACACACACCTGAGGGTAGCTATGTGAGAGAGGGTAAGGCAATTCAAGGAAACTTTGGAAAGAAGTGGGATTGCATTGGGGGTGTTTCTGTTTTTATAGGGTGGTAGAGGCAGCTTTCAGACTATCAATCCACGAATGGTGCTTAAGTGTAGACAGAAGTTGGTGAGGGAGTGGGAAAGGCCCAAAAGGGGAGGGGCCCATGTGAAGACCCTGGGTTAGGGAATGTGCTTTGGTATTCGAGACTTCAGGTCAAATGTGGTGACTGTGGTAGACTGAGATCAGAAAGCTGGGGGCATGCTCAGTCTGGGAAGAGGAAGCTGGTGTGAAGCAGTGATTGACCAAGACCATAGGATCAGTCAGGTTGCTGACGGTGGTTCTGTGTGATAGTCCACACTGGCTTTTCTCTGAAGCCACATCTTCCTATAGACCCCAATTGCCACCACCTGCAATTCTCAGTCATGCTTTCGTGTGGACAGTAGATTGCCAGACGGTTTTTCATGGAGTCACATGAACTCAAACTTGTTTGTCCCGGCGGGCATTTATATCTGAGTATTCATCCAGAAAGTGCTGTGGACAGAAAAAGAGATGCTGACAGTGCCGAGCGTGGTGCAGATGGGAATGGTAGGCCTGTGGAAGGCAGAGGGGAGGTGTGGGCATGCCACAGGCCAGTGCAGAGAAAGACCTGACAGGGGCCCAGCCTGCCTGAGAGAAGAGAGCCCTTCTTGGTTCTTCGAAGAGCAGGAGGCTGATGGGAAGCTGTAATGGAGAGTGGACAAACAATGAAAGTAGAACAGGGAGGAAGGAAAGAAGAAGGCCGAGAAGTCAGATGCATAGCTTCGCACTGGTCAAGGTGAAATGCTACTAGGGGAACTGGCCAGCCCTGGGCCCAGCCTTGCTGTTGTGGGTCTTGGTGCTGCCTGAAGTCTATGCCTGGAACGAATGGAGACATCCATGTGGCCTCTTCTCATCTACCCATATTAACTGCATCTGGTACTGATGCTTTAAGGTCTGGCTGTTGGTCCTGCATTTGGCTTCTATCAGTTTTAACAGTTCACAATGGACTAGAGTCCAAAAGACTTACAGTGTGTTAAAAAGAAAAATCAACAATTAATCACCATCTACCACATAACAACACACACACATTTGTATACATACAACCTCGTGCACGAAAGCTTCTTGTAGGAACAAATACATGTGAAACTGTTGCTCCTAAAGAGACATTGTGCTTGGTGGTGGTTTGTCTTCATTGTCAACTTGAATGGGCATGGAATTGCTGGGATACAGGTATCTGGGTGTATCTGTGAAGGTGTTTCTAGAGATGTTTACCTGAGGAATGGAAACCCACCATGAGTGTGAATGGCACCTTCCTGTGGGCTGGAGTCCTGGACTGATTAAAAAGATGGAAAGGGGGAAGCCAGCTGAATGCTAGCATTCATTTGTCTCTGCTTCCTGATTGTGGATGCAATGTGACCAGCTACCACCATGTCTTCCCCATCTGTGACAGACTGTAACCTCACACTTTACCAAGAACAAGTCCTCCCCTCTTTAAATTGCCCTTGTCTGTGGTGTTTTGTCAGGTAATGAATACTTAGAAAACAAAAACTAATATTACCACAGGAATACACACTAGTTTGAAGAATGCCTCAATTAAGTAGGCAGTTTGACTGTGGAGAGATTTTCCACACAGAGATTTGTAATGGATGTGAGACTTAATATTCTATAAAGAAACTTGAAGCACACAGAAAATTTGATATTTTGTGTGTATTAGTAAGGATCTCTAGAGTCATAGAACTTATGGAATGTCTCTATATATTAAAGGAATTTATTGGAATGACTTACAGTCTGCAGTCCTACTAACCCAACAGTGGGTGGCTGTGAATAGGAAGTTCAAGAATCTAGTAGTTGCTGGTCCCATGAGACTGGTTGTTTCGGCTGGTCTTCTGCATAAGCAGAATCCTGAAGAAGTAGATTCCAACAAATGGGCTAGCAAGCAAGTGCAAGCAGGCGAAGAAGAAACCTTCCTTCTTCCATTGTCTTTATGTAGGCCTCCAGCAGAAGGCCTTGGGGAAGCCATGTTTCCAAAGTCACTAATAACAGCTTAGTGCTTTTGTCAATAGGTTTCCTCATGGCCTTTGGTTCTCTTCACAGAGGATGTGCATATCAAGGCAGCCTAATCAATGCAGACATTTTCTGTTACTTTGCTCATATTTCAATGGTATATATCTTGGCTAGGCAGGGGCAGCCTTATCTTTCCTTTCCCAGATCTCCAGGTCTGGCTGGTGAGACAGCGGCCTCCTTCTCAGGTGAAATGGCCAGTGTGAGGAGAAGTGATCTTTTTAGGAGATGAGGGGTGGGGTTGGACCATATGATTTCTGCTAGGTTTTTTCTAGTCCTAAAATTGAAATAATGTTTTAAAAGTGGTCTCAAGACTGTCATTACAGGAAAGGATTAGAAAAACACAATCTTCCAAAGTCCTGCCCCAAGGTGAGCTAAAGTCACCTGCATGAAGTGTCCTTTCTCCCCAATGCCTTTGAAAATGGTTTTGTGTTACTAGACAGCTTTGATGGTTTTTTGGTTACTGCTTTCTGTCATTCTTGACATTCAAACACTTTGAAAGTGTTTTCCCCCCATGGTTTTCCATCCACAGCAGCACCAAAGATGGCACAGATGATTTAGCGATCGTTCCCCGTCACCTCTTGATAAAACTGTCTGCTACAAAGGCTTGGAAAGCTGTCAGCCACAGCTTGCCTTGCAGCTACAGTTGATCATGTGACACATGATCAATGTCTGATCTTCTGAGGCAGAGCTGCACTGCTGCAGGTTTCCTCCCTTGTGGGCTTTCGGCCTCCACAGTTCCCCTTTCATAGTATTCCTTCCTTTTTTTCCTTCCCTCTCCCATTCTTTCCTGGCTTCTTTTCTCCCTTCCTCCTTCCTTCCCCTCCTCCTCCATGACACTTCCACACTCTCTCTTTATTTCTCACTCCTCTTTTCTTCCCACTCCACTATTTTTTCTGTTTCCTTTTCTATTCTTCTTCATCCCTTTCTTGCCTGTCATCTCCTTTTGTCTATCCCCTTCCTTCTGTATTCTTTCCTTCCCTCTTATTTACATTTTAGCCCCATCCTTCCTCTGCTGCCCCTCCCTTTGACTCCCCCTTTCCCTGCCAATCCTCCTATCCTCCCCTAGTCCCTTTCCCTCACCCCCTTCTCTGACCTCTCCCTTCCTTTAATCTCCACCTTTCACCTTTCATTTCCTCTCTCTGCACCCTCCCTTCTTTATGTCCTTTGTTCTCTTCTTTCCTGCCTCCCATCTCCCCTTCCTTTTTCTCTTCCACCTCTCCCCTCTCCTTCATCTTTCCATCTTCCATCCCTCCCTCACTTCCCCTCCATTATTTTTACCTGTCTCTTTCTGCCTCCATTTTACCTCCCTCCACTTTCCCCATTTCCCCTCCCCCTTCCTTCTTTCTATCCCTTATTTCCTCTACTTTTAGCCTTTGTCCATTTCCTTCCCTGTTTTTCCCCTGCCTACCCCCATGCCATTTTCCTCCCCTCTCCTCCATTTTCTGTTATCTCCATTTCTTCCTCTGCCTCCCTTTAAAAATCCTGTTCTTTCTTCCTTCATTCTTCTCCCTCCTTCCCATCATGGTTTTGCTTCCCCTCCCTCCCTCTCATCCTTTCATTTCCTCTCTCTCCTGCTTCCCTCTGACTCCCTCCTTCCTTTCTTGTGGTGGTTTGAATGAGAATTGTCCCCATAGGTTCATGTGTTTAAATTCTTGCTCCCTAGTTAGTGGAACCCTTTGGGAAGTGTCTTAGAGTTTCTATTGCTGCAATGAAACAACATGACCAAAACACAAGTTGGGGAGTGTGGTGGTTTGAATAGGTTTGGCCCAGGGAGTAGCACTATTAGGAGGTTTGGAGAAGTAGGCCTTGTTGGAGTAGAACAACATGTAATTGAGGCTGACTTACAAGTGCAGAGGTTCAGTCCATTATCATCAAGACAGAAGCCTGGCAGTGTTGTTCTTTATAAAGTTGCCTTGGTCATGGTATCTCTTCATAGCAATGGAAACCCTAAGACAGGGAGGAAAGGGTTTATTTGGCTTACACTTCTACATCACTGTTCATCCCTAAAGGAAGTCAGGACTGGAACTCAAGCAGGCCAGGAACCTGGAGGCAGGAGTTAATGCAGAGGCCACGGAGGGGTGCTGCTTGTTGGCTTGCTTTCCCTGGCTTGCTTGGCCTGCTTTCTTATAGAACTCAGGACCACAGTCCAGAAATAGCATCACCTACAATAGGCTGGGCCCTCCCCCATCAATAACTAATCAAGGAAATACCTTATAGCCAGATCTTATGAAGGCCTTTTCTCAATTAAGGTTCCCTCTTTTCAGAAAATTCCAGTCTGTGTGTCAAGCTGACACAAGACTAGCCAGCACAGAAAGGATTCGGAGGTGCTGCGTGTTGGAGGAAGTGAGTGTGTCACTGGGGGTGGGGGGAGTTTGAGGTTTTGAAAGCCCACTCCAGACCTTGGCCTCTCTCTGTCTCCCATCCTCACCACACTCCAACCCCACCCACCTCCTGCTTGTGGACCAGATGTGGGCACTCAGCTGCTGTACCAGTGCCATGCCTACTTGTCTGCTATCTTGCTCCATGTTTTTGGACTCACCCTATGAAGCAGTAAGCAAACCCCACTCCCCTCAACCCCCACCAATTAAACGCTCTCTCAAGTTGCCTTGGTCATGGTGTCTCCTCCACTGTAGTCCACAGTGACTAAGACACTTTTCTCATCTGTCTTTCCTTTCTCTGCTTCCTCTTTTCATTCATGATTCCCCTCCCTTCCATTTCCCTAATACTGCCTTCTCTTCCTATTTCTCCCTTTCCTCTCCTTTCTTTCTATTCCTTCCCTATCCTTCTCTCTGTCCAGTCATCCCATCTTTCCCTCCTGTCCTTCCTTCATCTTGCTTCTTCTTTCCTTTCCTTCCTTTTTCTTTGTCTGCTAGTTCCTTCCCCCTTTTGTCCTCCTCTCCCTTTTTCTTCCTTCCCTCTTTCCCTCTCCTTTCCCTCTCTCTTCTTCTCTATTTTCTCCTCCTCTTCCCTCTTTCCTCCTTTCCCTCTCTCTTCCTTCCGTTTTCCTTCTCCTTTCCCTCTCTCTTTCTTCCATCTTTCCTCCTCCTCTTCCTTTCACACTGTCCCCATCTCCATCGTCATCCTTCTCTTCCTTCCGTTTCTCCCCTCCTCGTTCTCTTTCCTTACTTCCTCCTCTTTCTTCTCCTTTTTTCCACCTTTCTTCATTCTTTCCTCTCCTTCCCCATCCTTCCCCCCCTCTCATTTTCTCTATTTCCACCCTCTTGTCCCTCCCTCTTTTTCCCCTTCATTTAAACTTACCTCTTTCCCCTTTCTCCCTCCTTTCTCTCACCCCGCCCCTCTTCCCTCCTATCCTTTTATCCTTTTCTTTCTCTTCCCTTCCTCCTCCTTCCCCTTCTCCCTCCTTCTGTGCCTCCTCATATCCCCTCTCCTTTATTCTTCCTTTATTTATTTTTCATCTTTCTTTCTGTTTCTTACAATGTGAATGTGAAAACAAACATCATGTATGTTGTCTCTGGGTCCCTTTCTTCAACACATGGGCAAACCCCCCCCCTTCATTTTCTTCAAGCCTGTAATTACAGTTTTCTCTCAGAGTGGAACACTTCATTCAGACGGTCTTAAATGGTGAGTCCCACTACCTGGCGTTACAAGGAGGGCTCCTCTATAACTTGTCTACTTGCTTACTGTTTCTCTCCCTTTCATTGCTTACTGGAATATGGATGCTCGTGATTCCCCCTAACCCCATCTCTCTTGCACAGGAGGAGTTTGCAGGGTGGACTCAGGTCTGTCTTTATTGTTTCCAATCTGCATCATTTTCAACTTGTGAAAATCATTTTACCTTTCAGATTCTTAAAGACCATCAACAGAGATGGATTCCCCCTCGGTAGAGTATGCATTGCTCATGTCCATGTGTGTGCATATGTGCACAGATATATGTACAAACGTGTGTGGAGGCTGCAGGCCTATGCGGCTTGTTTTTAATCCTTTATTTCTTCACTTTTTTTTTTTTTGAGAAAAGGTCGCTGCACTGAACTTGGAGATCACTGATTGGCTAGACTGGCTGGCCAATAACCTCAGAGATCTGTCTAGCTCCACCCCGCCCCTGCCTTCCTGATTACAGACACCAGGCACAGCTTTTTATGAGCAGAGGTGGGGAATCTTAGTTCAGACTCTCATGCATCCATGGCAAGCACTTTACCCACTGATCCATCTTCCCAGCCCCAGCTTCCTAGTTCTCTGGGCTCATCTATTTATTGACAGCATCTGTGAAAATAGTCATGTCATTTATTTAGGTGTAGCACACATCTTTGCAAGGTGTGGTGGCACATCCCTTTAATGCCAGTACTCAGGGGGAAGAGGCAACGGGATCTCTATGAGTTCAAAGCCATCTAGGTTTATGTAGTGAATTCTAGGCCAGTCAGGGATACATGGTGAGACTCTGTCTCAAACAAACAAACAAACAAACAACAAACAGTCCCTTGTGCATACAGAAAAGCAGAACCCACACACACATACGCATACATTGATAGACTAATGACTATCCTGTTGCTAGTTTGCTACTTTGTCCTAGTCACCTGCTAGCTGCTCTAGTTTATCTTTGCAGTCTTTTGTATCTTATTGCTACCTGCCAGTCAATGTGTACTAGGAAACGTATCACTGGGAGCTGATGCATGTGGTCGATGCCCTGCTGCCTGCCTTTCATGTCTCTGGCTCCAAACCTTGACAGCTAGTTCTTATCAACTTCCTTAGTGTTTCCGTGCTACCTAAAACTATTGCACAAGAAAGGGAAAAACAGCTGGATACATGACCATGTAGGACACAGGAGACAGAGGCAGGAAAATCCTGACACTTCAGAACCTCCTCATGCTTTGTGTCAGCAAACAAAATGGAAAACATATTTTAATATGGTGGTACACATAGCATAAGATTTACCTTCAGAATCATTTTAAATTGTGCAGTTCCATGGTATTACAGCCATGATATTGTATAACCACCAGCATGTTCATGTCCAGAATTCTATCTGGTAAAACTGCAACCCGGTGTACTCAAACAGTCGCTTAGGACACTTTGTCTCACTCCTTGGGTCGCCTTGTCATTCAGGAGTGTATCCAGTTGGGATACAGTAGCTTCAGTAGATTTTATCACTGTTATCTGAAGAAGCTAGTGACTCCTCGGTCTATGATGCTACTAGCTCTCTGGCATCTATCCTGAACTCTGGATCTGCATTTCCCACGAGGAACTGTGAGATGTATCCCAAAGGCGTTCTGCTCTAGAGGTTCGAAGCTGCTTCCGATCAGCCTCCTTGTAGGCTGACTCTGCTTCTCTTGTGGCATGCCTGATGGCTGAGGTCATTCCTTCCTTTCAGGGCTTCCACGCCATGCCTGGGTTCTATTGTTACAACATCCTGCTTGGTGTCCAGAAAAAGACCTTATGGGAAGGCAGAGGAATAGGAATCCTGAAATCTGAACACTTTTAACCTCAAGATGTGTCTTGGGGTCTGGGTGGTACATATTACATCACAGGTGCTGAGTATGGTGTTTGGGAGGGGCTTAGGATGGGGAGAATTGCACTTGATAGACAAAAATCCATGCATTCACCTGAGCATGCTTATCTAATTTAAAAATCAAGTATTTATCTATCAACGTTTCTTGGCAGGATCTTTATACTGAGTTTCTTTATTTTTCTCTAATTGATGAAACTGACCCCTTCCAACAGCGAAAGGAAAGCTTGACTAACATTATGGTCTCCTAAAGAGCTCCCAGGGTAGTTTTTACTCCTAATGATGAATTCTGACTCTATGGAAGGGAGCCAAGAGACGTGGTAATTAATATTTTTTAGGGTTAACTCTAAACTGAAGTTTTTATTCCATGAGAATATTTCAAATAACAAACAGGTGTTTACTACTACACCATGTAGCTTTTGCGTTGCTGTAATAGACGAGGGATGTGGTTTTGCTATTTTCATCAGGATCTGTGAGAAGTTAAGGGGAAGGAGGTACCTGGGTGAGGTGTAGCTTGTGGGGTTGTGCAGCTCCTTAGTATAGTTGGGCTAGGTAGGGCCAGGCTGCAATCAAAAGGCACTCCTGGGCGGGGCGGGGCTTGGAGACGGGCGCGGGGAGGTCCTTAGCTGCCCGGGAATGGGGCGGGGTCGAGGCGGGGCTTGAGTCTCAGAACAACCGCAGTCTGTGGGGTGTGTCAGAGGAAGGGGTGGCCTGCGAAGGGGGCGGGGCCGTCCTTTGCCATCCACGAGAGGGGCGGAGCCAAGGCGGGGCCTGAGGCTCCTCGGAGAACAGTAGCGGCCCTTAGGGCGCGTCTAGGAAGGCGTGGCTACACGGAAGGGCTGCTCCCCAGATAACGGTCCAGGGGCTGCGCATGCCTGCGGGCGACGCCTGCCTGGCCCTTTGCAGCCCGGAGCGCGCGGCGCGCTAGGGCTCGCTCCTCCTCCGCAGCGGCGCCTTCCTCTGTCCTTCTGCGGGCTGCGGCAGAGCGCTGCGGCGGTACAGGCCTCTGCCATGAGGATCCCCGCCTCGGGGCCGGTGGCGGGCCTCTCGGAGCGGCCGGGCTGGGCGTGAGGAGGAGGCCTGGGGAGCCCGCCATGGGGGACAGGTGACGAGACCCCGGCAGTGAGGGCGGGCTGGCGGGCCGCGCGAACCCCGCTGACCGTCTCTTTGCCTGTCGCACCTCAGGTGGGTCCGCGTGACGGTGCTCCGCGGCTGCGTGGGCTGCAGGACCGTGGCGGTGCCGGCGACTGCAACCGGGCGGGACCTCAAGGAGCGCATCTTCTCTGAAACCGGCTTCCCCGTGGCGGAGCAGCGACTGTGGCGCGGAGACAGGGAGGTAGGTCAGCGCCAGGCCTGCCCTCTTAGATGGGCGCAGTCGTCTGCTGGCGGCAGGAAATTCACCGGCTCCTGTCTGTCACGGAAGACTGATGCTCAGATGATTCAAGACAGCTTTGTAAATAGCTGGAGCAGAATGGCAGGAGCGTAGTTGTGGGGTTTTTTGGTTTTTTGTTTTTTGGGTTTTTTTTTTTTTTTTTTTTTTGCATTTACAGAAGACATGATTTTTGATGGGTGTTGTGAACCAAGGAGTTTTTAAAATTCACAGACATCATTGATAGAACGGAATCATCATTTATATTTTCAGTTTCTAAGTTTAACAAGAATAGTGTTTTTAAAATGGCCTATTCTGGAGCCCTTCCCACTCCCTTTGTGGTTTGGGGCTGAGATCTGTGGCTTTGCATGTGCTGGACAAATACTCTACACTAATTTCTTTGAATCACAGAAATTTACAGCTGAAAAGGGTCTTCAGACATAACTTAATGCCCAAACTGTTATTTTGAGGAGAAAACCTAAAACTTCTGAAGTGCTAATGAATTACTTAGTCCACCAATACTTAGGAAAATGAGAACATTTCACACATTCAATTGTATTCTTAAAATGATGTGGCAAATCTTACAGTTTTCTTGAAAGGGAAGTTTAAGTTTTATTGGAAATGATCTTGTTCTTTAATTCTAATATCTTTTCTTTCTTATGTGATACAGACCATCATTTCCAGGACCTAAACAGTCAAATAAAATTACAGGAGTAACTTGAGTGTTGTGGATAGCATTTCTAGTTGGGTCTCCATACAGCTCAATTCAGAGTCCTCCAGGGTGGTCTTGACTTTTTTATACACTGAGTTGTTTTTCTGGTTTCCTGTACATTAGACATAGATTTCTGGTGAACCTGCTCTCATGCACCTCTATAGACAGGTCATTTCCTATCACCTTCCTCAGGGGTGCTTGCTGCTGTGCAGACACTGGGTTGCCCAAGGAGTTGATGCAGAACTACAGAGGAACACACTGTTACTGCTTTCTTTGTCTGTGACACCTTCCTTCTTACCCACCTTTATGGGTGTGCTCTTCTGCGTCTATTTGACTCCTGGGTCCACTTTGTGGTTGTGTTCCCTAAATGCATATACTAACATAACTCAGTTGTAGCTCTTGACATTGGAATAGTTTCTTACAGATGCCTTGACAAGACTCAGATTTGTGGTGGTGGAAGTGGTCATATGGTTTGGGTTGGGTGGTTGGGAGGGTGAAAGGGATCCAGGTCCGTCACTGACCTGGTTTGAGATCATGAGACTATGGCTATGAAGGTGAAATTGAAAGCATGGGGCGGGAAAGTAAGAAGGCTCAGTGCTGTGCCAGCCTGACAACTGAACTTAATGCTGGGAACCATGTGAAAGTGGAAGGAGAGAGCCATCTCTACAGACTGTTCTCTGACCTTCACACATGTGCTCTTATCATACACTCATAACATACCATACACATACCATACACACACCACATACACAATCACACACACACACACATATACCACATACACATACACACACCATACACACATACCAGACACAACATTCACAACATACATATACACACACATATATACATACATACATGCCACATATACTATACACACACACACACCATACACATATACCACACACACCACACACACTACAAATAAGCAAATGAAGGGATGGATATACAGGACACTTTGTAAAGGACAGAATTGGGGCAGTTGGTGCCACATGGACCTAAAGGAGGGACAGTGGAAGTAAACTAAGGCGGAAGGCTCCAAGGAGCATGTTTGCAAGCCTAGAACTAGACCAGGAGAGCAGGGGTTCCTTAGCAGATGACAAAGGCAGCTCATTTTGGAAGAAGTGTGGCAGTCAGTTTGCTTTTATATGTGGTTCAGCTGATGGTGAGACAAAGAAGGAGTTAGGAAAATGCACATAACGGAGAAGTGGGTGACCCAGATCCTGCTTGCCACTGCCATGTATATGTAACTAGAGCCAAATTCATGTGTCACGATCTGCTTTCCCATTTGGAAGTCTAGTCATCTCTAAGGCCTGTGACTGTAAAGACTGAAAGTCAGCTCACAACTGCAGATGGAACCGGAAAGAGAGGTCAGAGCTGGAGACAGGACGCGGCTGATGCTTAGCATTTCTCCCTTCTGTGTTTGGGGAGTGTGTGGGAAGAGGATCACTGAGCTCCCTGCCCTGTTCCATGACCTCTACACCCTGCTGAGCTCCAGGCTGTTCTTTGGCCTCTCTACCTACCACCTCATTTAATGCTCTGAAGAAACATTGTGTGTTGGCATTCTCTCCACAGGTGGACTTTACCTTTCAGTCCCATGCTACTTAGAACTTTCTAGATTGACATTATTAAATTCTGAATATTTTAGTGTGAGCAGCAGATGATAGTAGATAGAGATTTAGCTTTTCTCCTTTAATTCATCACAAGTGGGTCATGTCTCACCCCTGCCTCCCAGCTTTTGACTCTTGAACATCTCCCTGTGTCGTTGACATTAGAAAAAAAAAAAAAGAAGAGGTGTTGGGAGATCTGCTGAACAGTTATATTATCATACTGTTTAATAATTTGGATAGAGTCACTGTTTGGTAGTAACTGAGGATGCCTATCATTGAGGTTTGTAAGGGAGAATGAGGCTGTCAAGACCAAGCTTCTAATGATTTTGTACTCATTTTAAAAACAATGAGGCGGGCACTTTAAATAGAAGGTTGAAATTGCATCTTCGGAGAATAGAGACATTTTCTTTGCTCAGTTGTAGTATCCAAAAGAGAAGGGAAGAGGGCCTATACAAACCCCCAAATCTTGGCACACTCCATAGGGGTTAGACTGCTGAGGATGTCTCTACAGCCAGCTTGCTTTTTAGGAGTATCACTGTCCTGTGATAGCAACAGAGATTATAATCTAACAGATTGTTAATTGTCAGACCTACAGTTTTATCTGGTTAAGCAATTACACTTATATTAGGTGTCTAGTTTCTTGTAGTTGATTCTCTCTAAAACCTGGAAACTTCATAGGTTTCCTTCTTTTGCTCTTTTTGCCATCTCCTCCTCCCCCAGTGCACCGTAGTGATCCCAAATTGTATTAATAAGCACCAGTTTATGTATTACTTCTTTTTGTAATTAATTAGATGGTTAATTGTCCAGTGGAATGATCACCCATGATGATGTAATGGTTATCTTTGTGTTTGTATTTCATACGTCTGTGTAACCTAAATATATAACACAATGTTCCATTTACTTTTGTTGGTTATGGCTGTTAAAAGCAGCTTATCATTCTTTAGGTAATAAGCTGGATAGCTTTTTTCACTCAATGTTTCATTCTCAGTATCCACCTAAAGTGTATATAGCTTGGCTGTTCAGTATTCATTGTTGTGTGAAATTTTGCCATGCAAATATATCACAACATTTGGGTGATTTCTAAGTTAGGTTTTGTTTGTTGTTGTTTTGTTTTGTTTTGTTTTGTTAGTGGCAGTCAGTATTCTCATCTATGTTTCTTTGAGCATCCATGTAAGACATGCACTAGTTTTCACAGAATAGTTCCCAGGGTAAGCAGGTGTATGATATGCTTTATAACCAAGGAGATACAGAAAGTAAGGAGATCAAATGGGAGATGGTCATTAAAACCCAGAGCTGTGGAACAGCTGCTGCTGGGAGTGGAGAAATGCAGGTTAGATTGGAGAGATTGGAAATTGTGCACTTGGGCCTAGAAGTAGCTGCAGAGGAGCTTTGGGGAGAGATGTCCCCCTGAGGTGACTGTAGGTGGTGACACTACTGGTGAGAGATGTCCCCCTGAGATGACTGTAGGTGGTGACACTATTGGTGAGAGATGTCCTCCTGAAGTGACTGTAGGTGGTGACACTATTGGTGAGGGATGTCCCCCTGAGATGACTGTAGGTGGTGAACCATTGGTGAGAGATGTCCCCCTGAGGTGACTGTAGGTGGTGACACTATTGGTGAGAGATGTCCCCCTGAGGTGACTGTAGGTGGTGAACTATTGGTGAAGTGTGAAATAAAGATGAGAGTGCTAGAGGTTTCGAAAGCTGTGAGCTCACCTTTGTCCAGGTTGGTTTTTAAAGTACCTGCCTTTATTAGGAACTGGAAGGCAAACACTGAGGCATTTTTCAGGGAAGTTACAGCTTACTCACATTCTTTTAGGGGCAGATATGGTAATGTGTTCCAAAGGGAATGTCTAGGAACACAATTCTATGGGATATCCCTGAAAATAAATGAAAAATGTATTGCTATTTTAGGGAAATGCCATATAGAGTAATCCCAAGAAAATCGCCGTGCATATTAATATGCCAAATTTTGTCCTCTGATCTGTTGCAGTTTCTTGGAGCAGTGCTGTACACCAAATGCACATTAATATCATTGATTAAAAAGATGTTTGTGTTAAGGATCTTTTACATATTTGAAACTATGAATTTGGGATGATTTGGGCGGGGGTGTAGATCATGATAAAATACTTGCCTAGCACGTGAAAGGGAGGGAGGGAAGAAAGGAAGGGGTGAATTGTATGGTAGAAGAAAAATAGGTTTGAAAAATTCTAACTTAAATTTAGATAATTTAATTATTCCATAAAGATTTTAACTAGCATTCTGTTTTGCCCTCTGGAACGTTCCCATTAGAGCAACTTATATCTTGGTAAGGATAGTTAGTAAGTGTTACTTGAATGAAAAACATTTGAGGAGGTTTTGAAGTGACAGTATTGATGTTATTGAGAGACCAAATTTTTTAGGTTCAAATTCCATCTTAGAAAACTTGACCGAAGTTTAAACTCAAGTAAACTGCTACCTAGCACCGGTTTCCAGGTTAACACCCCCCCTCAATAAAAACTGAGCCTAGCTCCAGTTTCCAGGTTAACACTCCCCCCAATAAAAACTGAGCCTAGCTCCAGTTTCCAGGTTAACCCCCCCACCCCCTAATAAAAACTGAGCCTAGCTCCAGTTTCCAGGCTACCCCACATCAAGACCTGCATCTCCAGGTTATTCCCCAACAAATCCAGCATCTAGCACCAGTTTCCAGGTTATTCCCCAACAAATCTGCACCTCCAGTTTACAGCCCTCCCACATCCCCCCCCTGTCCCCAACAACCAACAATTAGAAGAAAAGCAGAGTTAAGTTTATGGTTTGGCTCCCAGCACCAGCCAATTATGCTAAAAGCCACAATAGCACCCCAATTAGATGCTTGCCAGACTAGAAACACTCACCCCTCGCTTGCCATTTTCTATTTCTGTAAAACCTTGTTCCTATGAGTGTTTGGGGCTTTCCTTCACCAGAACCATCCTGTGGGTATGCATAGCAGTGAGGTAAGCCCAAGCTCGAGCTTGTAAAGAACCTGGTGTGATCACATCGGATCGGCTCCTGGTTGGTCTTTCAGGGTTCATAAACACTTCCTTGGTACTATGTTGCTTCTTACACTTTCTGTTCTCTTTTTCAGATACCTGATTGGATCAAGATTGGAGATCTGACTTCCAAAACCTGTCATCTTTTTGTAAACCTTCAATCCAAAGGCTTAAAAGGGGGAGGTATAATACTGACTTTACCTGAAGTCTATGCCACAATTTAGTCCATTAAAGATTTTATTTTAATGCAGAAGCAGAGGGGAGGATCCTGGCTGCCAGGAGCTGGGAGGAGGGTGAAATGAAGAGGTGTTGGTCCAAGAGGTGAAATTTCAGCTGTGTAAAACAGATGAGCCCTGGAGATCTGCTGCCCAGTGAAGGGCCCAGCTGTGACTAGTGTCAGTGCTGGAACATGTACCTCAGAGCTTGCTAAGAAGAGCAGAGCATGGTGAGCATGCCTGTAATCTCAGTACACAGGAAGCAGAGGCAGGGGGATCTTCCACAAGACACTGTTTCAAAAACAATCAAGCAAACAATAAAGTAATAAAATTGTTAAGAAGGAACATCTTAATGCTTTTCCACAAAAGGAATGAAGTCAAAACAAAAGGGAGTTGGGAGAAACATTTGGAGGTGATTGATAGGTGAGGTGGTGATGATAATGACGTTTGATAGGTTCATGGATATATGCTGACCTCAAAGTTCATGCATTGAGTATTTGTAACTTTTTGTACACACTTCAATAAAGTAGCCTGAACTAAAGGTTTTATTTTAAACATGAAATGAGAGCATATTCAGGGAAGGGCTGCCCAAGTCAGAAGGAAATGGTGGATGTAGCTAGTTTTGTGCTAAGGGAAAGAAATCTGTTGACAAAGTCTTGCTTGGTCTTGGTCTTGATAATGATTGTGTCAAAATTATACAAATATATACAGGTTGAGAATCCCTAATGCAGAAATCTGAAATAGGCCAAAGGCACCTGGCATGATGCCAACAATGAAAAGTTCAATACTTGACCTCTTATGACAGTTTATAGTAAAAGCACAGGCACACTAAAAATTTTATATAGATTGCCCTCAGGCTATGGATCTAAGGTGTATATTAAATATACATGGATTTCTTCTTTGGCCTTGGATTGCATCCTTAAGATAGTTTATTAACTAGTGCAAATATTCTGAAGTCTAAAGACGAATACTCTGGTTTGAGCCTATGGTGATGGTTACTTTGTGTAAGCACTTCCTTATTTTTTATTTATATGCAGATTTTACAATTTTCTTGTTCTTACAAATTTTTTCCCCATCTTCCTCTTCACATCTTCCTGCCACCAATCTGAAGACAGCCTGGTCATCTGGGGTAGAGCAGTGCAGGCAGGCCTGGTCAGCTGGGGTAGAGCAGTGCAGGTAGGACTTAGTTCTTAGTCAGTCACTGGACGTCAGAGCCATCAGAGTATCGGTTATGTTTGAGATAATAAGAATGTGACAATAAGTGACATTATTTCTGGTTTGTTTTTTATTACAGGAGCAATAAACAACACCAGTTATTTAATCACCTTAGAAAATGGCAGCACCTTTATTCCTCTGTCATGCTGCTTGCTGTTGAATTAGTCTTTTGTGGAGGTGTGCCTTGGGAAAATCCTAGAAACCTAATGTGTCATTTAGTTAAATGTCTTGAGCTTTGATAACACTGCATTGGCTTTACTTTCCATGAGTTGGTCCTAGGATTCTGTTGTGCCATACATGAGACCATGCAGCAGGGCCAGATCACACACAAGAGGAAAGTCACGACATCCTATTTTTCTAAATCTTTTAAAATATATTCTGCATTTTAGGTCGATTTGGACAAACAACTCCACCTCTTGTTGATTTTCTCAAGGATATTTTAAGAAGATATCCAGAGGGAGGACAGATCCTTAAGGTAGGAGATCTGATAGTCCTGTGTGCTTTACCTTCAGAGTGAAACACTAAGATTTCATTGTATTACTTTGCCTCCATGGCCACAGTGCATAGCTGCATAAAGTAGATTTGAGAATACAGGGAGGAGGGCTTGTGGGTACAGGACTACACTAAGCTGCTGCACGCTCACTCTCTTTAAACACAGTATCTTCTACGAATGCTTTTGTAGAGCAGGGAGTCCTGGTGGCATGCACCAGCCATCAATCAAATAACCAACCAATAGTTCAGCAGTCTAATACCAGTCCATGTAGAGGTCAGGAGCACAGGCTTGTTTGGCCTCTGGATTTAGAGGCTTGTTTTGTGAGAGAGTGTACTTTAATAGGGTACTTATTTATTTATGTTTGTATACATATGATCGCAATATTTTTCCTCCAAGATGGAGTATAATTCTCTTTGTAGTCCTGGTTGGCCTCAAGTTTATAATGCTTCTGATTCAGTCTCAGTGCTGAGGTTATGGACATCACTTGGGGTATATTCTTTAAGTATGAATATACCCATTAATAGGAAAAAATTAGACATCTACAAAAAAGGCAATGAAAGAAGATTTTGTGGAAATTCGGTTTGGTATTTAGTAAGAACCCTCCTTAATGAACTGGGGCAGTAGATCAGTGGCCTTGGAGGAGCTCATTATAGCGTCACTTGTTGTTCAGCCTGTGATTGGCAGTTGGGACCTGGAACTTAGTGTTTTATCTTCAGTTTTCTGGTTTTCCTAATCCCTGCTTCCCACAATGCATGTAAGTCATGAAGACAAACTCTATGCTTTCATTGTTTGTAAGCTAACATAGTATTCTACCAGTCATTTAGTTCTTACTGCCCACCCAGCATATTAACATCATGCTCATTTTTAAAGACTTTGTTGGACTTGAACAGAAAGGAAAGGGATCCAAGCCATGAAAACACCTATGAGAGATGGCAGCTGTGTAAACAGGAGCCATAGCTGCTGTGGGTGTGTGGGTAGTTAGAGACAGTTCACGAGTTCATATTCAGGCTAGATGTATGGCTGGTAGCCCAAACCTCCAGCCTTCCAGTTTTTGGTTCTGAGGCTCAAACCCAGGGCCTCTCATATGCTAGACAAGCACTGTATCCTCCAGCTATACTGAAGTACACATAAGGCCTGTGGATGTACTTGGTGAACCTGATAAGCCCAATCCCAGCTTGGCTGTTTGTCTCTTTTCCCAGAGTTCTTTGACAGTTGTACTCTTCTAGAGGCTTTGCCAACAGCGTTGCTTTAGTATCAGCTGGAGTGCTCTTTAATTTAGTGATTCCAAGGTTCCAGGGAAATAAAAAGGACTCTCCCTAATGTCAGATGTTGATGAGTTTGATGATATGGGGTGATTTTTTTGTGTGGGGGCTTTTCTAACCACCCACATATCCAATTAAGGTGGTAGCCTTCAGTTTGCGTTGTTAGTAGTAGCCTATTCAGGAATGTATCATGTGATGATTTTCTCTTACAGAGCCTGTAGACAGGGTCTAGAGAGTAAGGTAGGGGCTCCAGAGTTTCATTCAAGTTTTGATGAGTGTAGGTCTATGACTTGAATCTTATTTCATCTGTAGCTTGTTTCTACTTGACCAGAATGTTTTGTTTAGAAGTATTTGAGTGGTTAGGACTGAGAATTTTGTTGATGCTGTTGCCCTTTCCTTTCTAGATCACAGATGTCTGGGCACCCACCAACTCACCCATATCCAACAAATAATCAATGCTACTCCCTTTATGAGTGGTTCTCAGTACTAAGATACTTCCTGTCTCAGGCATGTCAGGCTCTCTAGAGTATTGCCTATTAAGGGTGCATGTAGAAGAATACTATTGAGTGCCCTTGTTTCTAGGAGAAAAAAGGATTCTAAGATTCTTTTTTAAAGTTTGGTAAACAATTGAGAACTAATGGTCTATTTTTGGAAGCTGTTTAAGCTATCTCAGAATGGTCTGTATAGAGCTTTGAATTAGAATAGTCTCCTTTGATTTAACAAAGGTTTTGGGTGGATTTGTCATACTTCCAGGATTTGTAGGTAGAGGCTAAACGATAGCTGTTTCAAAGGTGATTTTCAGGTGTATTGCTGGGAGACTTCCCAACTCCTGTGTATGTAGGAACTACTTTCAATAAGGAACTTAACTATAGCTTAACTTCACCCATGGAGAGAGTGAGGTTTTCTTCTCTTTAATATACTTACTTTTTAGATATTATAGGTAAAACAAAGTTGGATAGTAGATTATTATATTAATGTCATTTTTGGTGTATTTCATTATTAGGAATTAATTCAGAATGCAGAAGATGCTGGGGCCACAGAGGTTAAATTTTTATATGATGAAACACAATATGGAACGGAGACTCTTTGGTCAAAAGATATGGCGCAATATCAGGGTAAGAATAAATTGGAGTAAATTTTATATTTTATACTAATGGTGATTTTTAATGATTTACAGTAATTTACTTAATAAACAATGTAATTATCATTTGTTCTTCTTGGCATGTTTAATTTAGGTGGTGTTGTGTTTTTTTTCCCCTCTTCTTTTGGTGGAAGATGTTTCTGCCAGTTGGTAGTATCCTTAGAGAAAAAAAAATAAAAATTAAGTGCCTAGCAATGTAATCACATAGCCTCCCATTCTTGTCAGTCAATCTGTACTTTATTTTATGAATTAGATAAAGGACACTGCCTCTGTATAAAGACCATTCCTTTGCATTTGCAAAGACGTTGTAAGAAGTTGTGTTTTTGTATATTGTCTTCTACTTTAGGGCTGCCCTTCTGCTGGGGGTGAGAACATAGACTCACTAGGAGGAGGGAAGAGGGGGAGTGAGAGGGAAAGTCACAGTAGAGCCATTACCTGTGATGCTTGTCAGCTTGCTTGCACTCTGAAATGTGGAAGAATGTGTATGTACCTGAGCTCAGCTCTGAAATTGGTGAATGATTGTGAATACTTGTATATGATGAATGGACAGTAACTGTGAACAAGAAGTCTTAGCTCATTTTCTTAGATATCACTGAGAGAAGTTTAAGTGACAAAACGGTGTTTTGTGAAGATAGCCACCCTTGTTATTGGCTATTTAGCACTTATTGCCTTGGTTACTGTCATTCTGACATTAGTTTTATGACTTGACCATTGAACTTGGATCTGGAAAAAGATATATATCGTGGTACTATCAGGAGGCTTGCACCCTGGTTCTGAGTCCTGTCACCTTGCTGACTCTGATGCCTGCCGACCAGTCATTCACTGGTGAGGGGATTAGCTTGTAGTTTCTTGGCTCTAATTTTATTATTTAATGTCCTGCATGTGATGGGTTATCCTTATGGCCGGGTGTTCTGTGTTCATTGTTCTGATGCGCTGTGCTGGTGAGGATGCAGAGCTCCCAGAAACATTTCTTAAGGGTTTTGCTTCCAGTCTTCATTAAAGAAAATGTTGAAACAGCTGGGTATAGTGGTGCACACTTTTAGTCCCAGCACTCAAGCTGATGGATTTCTGTGAGTTCAAAGGCAACCTGATCTGTATAGTGAGTTCTAGGCCAGCCAGACCTCCACTTAGCATTTCAACATCCCACCACCACAAACGCCCCAAAAGATAGAAACAGTCATACACCTTCCTCCAATGGCTCAGGGGTCACCTCACAAGAGGAGGTGGTGTTGGGGCCCCTATAAGCCTGACAGCCAGCAGGGAAGTGGGAGGTGAAGAGAGAAATTGGAGTCAGTACAACTTTTACAAGCTCTGGGTCAGAACTTCCACAGTCTGACCTCAGGGTTTCTTTTACTTACACATTTAAGCACAGTAAACTTTGTGAAAAAAGAAGCTTCCACGAAATAGTTATCACAACAAAGCTTTAGTCACAGCTACATGGAAACTTCCTAGCAAAGTAGCAAAGCACCTGTGACCTTTGCAATGTGAGTGAGTTCTATTGGTGGATAAACAGAGCTCAGGGCAAGGCCTACAGAGGGAGGATGTGTAATAAGCATGGGATAGAGTTGATGGAGAATGTGAAGTACCTGGGACCTCTTTCATAAGGATGGACTCTCTCCACTGGGAGACTAAGCTTAGGACCAGGGCCTAAACAATGCTCATGATACTGGGGGATTCAGGAAGGCTGGCTGCATAGAACAGCAAAAAGATCACTAGGTTGTTAGGCAATACCCACTCCAGCTTTCTGGGTGACCAGGGATCAGTCATTTTTCTTCCTTTGAAGAAAATAGGTCTGAATGTTTAATAAGTCTTGTTCTACCAATTTTTTCTTCATCTGAGCCTTCTAGAGAAGTGAGAAGACTGCATAAACCAGAGGCATAAATGTATTTTCTGGATACAACAGACATTCATATATAAACTGATGGCAGCCATGACTCACTCCATGCACAAGCTCAAGCCTGGTGACCCGTGATAGAATAGGGACTAGTCAGGGAGTCCCGCCCCTAACTGAGGGTCTCAGCTCTTAGCTTTCCTGTGGATTCTAGGAGGAAGATGACTGTCCCTTCTCAATGGTGGTCTGCTGTAGTACTGGTAACTCTGCTGGGCTTCTTAATTCCCTTTTAGAGGTCTTAAAGTTATATAGTTTTTTTTTTTCTAGATTCTGCCAAGAAATTCACTCCTGGGCCTATTCTATATTATTTCCTTTTGTGTCTGATATTTTTAGTGAAAAGGGAGTAGGCAGAACCATATAATATTTGACTGATGTCATTTTATATTAGCTGTAGTTAGCTATTGGGTATTAACAAGCCATTTATTACTATTTTTGCATATTACGTGAAATTATATATGATATAACATAAAAATTAATATTATACTGAAGACTTACTGTATCATAATAGAAATAGCTGACAATGTAAGGGCTCTTCTCTATGGTGTGTGCTGTGGTGAGCCTTTATTTATACCACAGTGGATTCTTAACCCTCCTGTGTGGGGAGGTAAAGCTCTTATCTTGGTATAGATGAAGAAGCTGAGCCTGTGGCTGTAATTGATAACAGTGAATCTGGTGACACTAGACCCCCTTGCCTCCTGAGTACTTTTTCACAGCTGTGTGCTTGTCCTTTTCAAAATAGTCTTTGCAGCCTTGATCAATTTCATGTCCTGACTTTGTTTTAAGCATAGCAGTTGCACTAATTAACACAACCACAACAAAAACCAGTCAGGCCAACATTCCGTATTTAGAGAAGCTTACAGAGAGATGTTCTTTGGGCATTGGGAATCTCCATGTAGTTCATTAGCATGGAGGTTGCACAGGTCTAAGGATATACATATTGGCTCTGTGCTTTATTGTGTTTGTGTTATTCTTAAGCAACTTTTCAAAAGAAAACATTGATCATATTTAAAGTTGATATTGTTGCTTATATTTATATAATATTAGGATTTCTGAAAACAAATCTCAAAAGAGAGTATTTGCTCAGAATTATAAATACAATATATTGTTAAAGAAACCACTTTGGAGATAGCATTATAATTTCAAATAATTTATTTAAATATTTACCACATTCATGACTATTTAAATTATACCATCAATGCCTTCTATAGAAATCAAGTAAAGCAAAATCAAAACCACACAACGCAAATATTCACAAAGTGATTACTAACATTAGTAATTAATTTATTTCTGCTTTATGAAAAAATATAGTGACAAAGTTATTTAGGTTGAAGGTTTTCTTAATATATTACTCTATACATCTAGAGACTGATCTATGCTTGACTTACGTTCAGTTTTGAATGGATGAGCCTATTCAGTATACATAAAAAGAATAAATAGCAACAGATGGATGGATGGATGGATGGATGGATGGATGGATGGATGGATGGATAGATAGATAAAGCATCAGGTCACTTGCTGAATGCATCCTGTTAAAGTTAATATTTAGAACGACGTTTTCTTGGGCTGACTATCTAAGCGGTGGCTCTGCTTAGCTCAGGCTGCCATGCTCCACAGCCTGAAGCCAAGCACTCCACAGCTGGAAGTGTCCAGAGACCACAGGCATGCCATAGCTAGAAATGGCCAGCTAGAAACACTGGCCCTGGCACCCACGAGACACCATCGTGGGAGATGGCTCTGCTAGTCTTCCATGCTGTCTCCACAAGACTTGGCTAAGCCCAGACCATCTCACCATTCATGTGGTACCTGGTAGAAATGAGACTCTAATGGCTAAAGATTATCCAATAGCTTTATATATTTGGTAATGCTCAAATATCAAGATGCCCACACCATTGGAAGTGTTACCCAATTAACTAACCTAGTTATAAGTTGTTATCCAGGACTGCTCTTGATACATTCGTGGTCATCCATGGCACCTACATCTCTCTCCACCTTTCTCTCCTCCTCTTCCTCCTCCTCTTCCTCTTCTTATTCCTCCTCTTCTTCTCCTTACTGCTCTCACCTTAGCTCCTCCCAACTTGTGGGGAAAATATGCCACTACAGCATCCAGCAGAAATTTATTGAGAAAGCCCCCTTAAGATAAACCAGCTAGAGTTCCCAATAGAGAGTCTGGGGCAGAATAGTGTCTCTCCCCAGAATGGTGTCCAAGTAAAAGAACAAACCACTAGAGATGACATCATCCAATTGGACACAACTTCCAACAGAAAATGACTAGGGAAGTTGAGACAATCAGACTGGAATTCACCACTGAACTTTCTTGGATGAGCTTCCCACAGTGGAACTGGTTCTCTTTCACATTGCAGAACTTTTCTATCATGGGATAAATGGTAATAACATTCTTTAGAAACACTTTACCTTCTAGATATTCGCTAGGACACAAAGGTTTTACCCGTGCACTGTTTTGCTGTCCTTATTCCTCCCTGTCACAGAGTTAGGGGCCCCAGACCATCCTCACAAGAGGCCCTAGAGAGACACTGGCACAAGCATGCTTGGGTCTGAAATGGAAAAGGGCAGCACTGATCCTAGAGCTCCTTGGTGAGCTCAGACAGTACATATAAGTTTATCAGTCTGATGTGTACTGCACACATCTTCAAGAAATTCCACCTACAAAGAGTAATTTAAGTACAGTATTCTAGAGTTTCCACAGAGTATGGTGCACTGTGGCAATATCCTTGTTTGCTCTGTATTTCTTGGTATTTAAGTTCCATAATTCTCTTAATTTCTTCTTTCAGGACTTTTGACAAATAATATATTTATCTGGCTGTTAGCTTTTACCAAATTTGTTTTTATTTTTATTTTGAAGACAATTGAAATAATAATGCAAAATTTAGTTGTTGTACTCTTGTGTCCATTTTCTCATCATACCAGTTTTGTTTGACTTTGTTGGTTTTTTTGTTTGTTTGTTTGTTTTTGTGTGGATGAGTCTCCTGAAACAGAGCTGTCCGTTCTGGTGTGCTCCTTGCTAAGTGTCTGCTTGTGCATTTCAACACCCAGGGTCGGCTCTCTATGTTTACAACAATGCAGTTTTCACCCCCGAGGACTGGCATGGCATTCAGGAAATAGCAAGAAGCAGGAAAAAAGATGATCCCCTGAAGGTTGGAAGATTTGGAATTGGGTTTAATTCTGTCTACCATATAACAGGTGCAGTATTGGGTGTGGGCAAGTGGGGAGTAGAGCCAGCCAGACTATAGATGAATGTTAGCAAATCTACTGTATTTACATTAACATTGATATTTTGTTTCATATTGACTATGTGACATATTAAAATTATAATGCTATAGACTAAAACGTAGTTGTTACACATAAGTCTTAGTGTTGTGTTTACGTAGTCATCTTTTGGAAGATCACCTTTAGGTCTCTGAGCGTGGTTCATTTGTGTATGTTGAAGCACACCTGAGGATTGCACAAGTGTAGAGATTATTATGCAGGAGTTTAGAGCAGACCAGTTGCCCCATGTGTATAGCTCAGTGTCCTGTTGTCCCCTACTTGACAGTGAACACATTGATATGGAACATTTGCCCCAGAAGGCTCTTTTGCAGTCTAGAGATTTGAGAATACCACAGGTTATGCTTGTACAATGTCAGAAGTCTCTCTGACTTGATTTCACTGAGCTATGTGACATTGGGTAAAGGGTCTAGAGACAAATATATCCTACATTGTACTGTTTATGGATTTAGTAGATAAAAGATTTGCTACTTAAGGTGAATAAGAATTTAGGTAATTGTCACAACAGGACTTGCATTTGACAAGTACACATCTTAAAGGGCTGGCAGACTTTACTAGAGTGAGATTGTGAGTGGAGGTTAGAGGCTAAGGTCTGCAGGGAGACAAAACACACCAGAATTACCCATGGGAAGCTCTTTGAGTAGCACCATGGATAAGAGTTTCTTGCAGTATGAGAAATCTGACAAAGCCAGTTCTGCCAGTGTTGAACTATCACTGTCTTTAGTTGAAGAACAAAAGAAGCAGTTGACATTAGTCTAGAGGCCATGTGGTAAGATGTGGATCTCTAAGAACTGTAGCTGTGCATCATGTGAGTCCTTCCCTAGGCAAGCTTGTGGCTCAGTCACTGTGGGGTCTGCACTTGCTCAGTTACGTGGCAGTGGGAGCAACCTGCATCATTGGAGTAGAAAGTTAAATCCTTAATTTTGAGCACAAGTTATAACTCTTCTCTTTCTAACTGGCTTTATGTGACAATGCATTGAATATAAACATCTAAATAGTGTTTATATCTTAATACTTTATGAGTGTTTAAAGATGTAACCAGATTTTTCACAAAAACATGGAAGTTTCTATTACTGGCTCTTATTAGATTGCCTCAAACCAGAAACCATGATGTATCACCTTCAATGTATGAAATTACTTGTTGAAGAGTTTTATGTGTCAGACTATTTCTCATGTAATATTTTGGTGGTAGTTATCATTTCATTATGGCCGCAATTATAATTGTTCATTGGACTTCTGAGTTGGTCATGCTTTGGTTTTCAATTTTGCAGATGTTCCTTGTATCTTTAGTGGTGACCAGATAGGAATGCTAGATCCTCATCAAACACTTTTTGGCCCCCATGAATCAGGCCAATGTTGGAATCTCAAAGATGACATCAAAGAAATAAATGAGCTTCCGGATCAGTTTGCACCCTTCATTGGTGTTTTTGGAAGCACCAAGGAAACCTTTACAAATGGCAGCTTCCCAGGGACATTTTTCCGTTTCCCTCTTCGCTTACAGCCTTCCCAGCTTAGCAGCAATCTCTACACTAAGCAGAAGGTTCTGGAGTTGTTTGACTCTTTCAGGGCAGATGCAGACACAGTGCTACTCTTCCTGAAGAGTGTGCAGGCTGTGTCTTTACATGTCCGAGAGGCCGATGGGACAGAAAAACTGGTATTTCGAGTGACTGCTAGTGAGAATAAGGCCCTGAAACATGAACGGCCAAATTCTATCAAGATTCTGGGAACGGCTATAAGTAACTATTGTAAAAAGATCCCAAGCAACAGTGTCACCTGTGTAACGTATCATATAAACATCGTTCTAGAGGATGAGAGCACGAAAGATGCCCAGAAGACGTCCTGGTTGGTCTGTAACAGTGTGGGGGGGCGGGGCATGAGTAGTAAACTAGACTCTTTGGCTGATGAATTGAAATTTGTCCCAATCATTGGACTAGCCATGCCTTTATCAGGCAGGGATGAAGAAGATGGAGCAATATCAGATTTCTCAGGAAAAGCGTTTTGTTTCCTTCCTTTGCCTCCTGGTGAGGAAAGCAGAACAGGGCTTCCAGTTCACATCAGCGGCTTCTTTGGCCTGACTGACAACCGCAGGAGCATAAAATGGAGAGAGCTGGACCAGTGGAGAGACCCTGCCGCCTTGTGGAATGAGTTTCTTATTGTGAACATTGTTCCCAAAGCGTATGCTACTCTCATCCTAGATTCAATAAAGCGCCTGGAGACAGAAAAGAGCTCGGACTTCCCCTTATCAGTTGACGCCATCTACAGACTTTGGCCTGAGGCCAGCAAGGTCAAGGCACACTGGCATCCAGTGTTGGGTCCTCTGTTTAGTGAACTGTTCCAGCATGCTGTGATTTATTCAATTAGTGGCGAGTGGGTGAAGCTGGAGCAGGTGTACTTCTCAGAACTTGATGGAAGTTTAGAATCCACACAATCTGTGCTCAACTACCTCCAGAGCTCAGGGAAGCAGATTGCCAAGGTACCAGGGAACTTGACTGCTGCTGTTCAGCTCAGTGCAGCCTCTGCCACTTCCAGTGCATCTCCTGTGAGGAAGGTGACACCTGCGTGGGTGCGGCAGGTACTGAGGAAGTGTGCACACCTGGGCAGTGCTGAAGAAAAGCTCCATCTTCTGGAATTTGTGCTTTCTGACCAAGCCTACAGTGAGCTGCTTGGCCTTGAGCTGCTGCCTTTACAAAGTGGGGCTTTTGTGCCCTTCTCCTCATCTGTCTCTGATCAAGATGTTGTTTACATCACCTCAGAAGAATTCCCTAGGTAGTTATTGTGTGGCTCAGACACTGGTTGATCTTGTCAGTAGGGGGCTGTTCTTTTTACAGAGTCATTTACTGGCAGGTGTCTGTGTGAACTTTGTGAGTGGGTGAGGCATGAAATGTTAAAACATACATTTTATATTTTAAAATGAAAAGGCATTCTAGCATTTGCCAATTACAAGATTACATAAAAGCTGGGTTTATTGCCTTTTATTGACAGTCCCAGCTGTTTGGGAGGCTTAGGCAGGAGGACCACTTGGACCTGGGAATTCCAAGACAACATAGTAGTAATATCTTGTCTCAAGAACAATTATTCTAGTAGCTATTTGTCAGACACAACGCTGAAAACAATTATTATGAAGAGCTAATAGAGGTACAGTTAGAATTACTTTGATGAAATATACATTCAAGTAGTATATTAAATAACTATTTCTTTGTGGTTTTAAGACAGGGTGTCATTGTGTGTCCCAGACTAGCCTGGAGAGCAGTTTTCTTGCTTCAGCCACCCAGGTTGTGTACATCATCATACTTAGCTTCAGTAACTAAGGGTTTTTAAAGCTGAGGGTTGACTATTTAGACTGGTTTTGAGTTTTCATGGCGTATGATGCCCTCATATTTTACAGCAAAGCCTAAAGCAAAGTTTGATGTGTACTATAATTGACATAAAATAAAATAGCAGGTTTAACTGGCTTGAAATTACATGGTGGACGTTTTTAACCATAGAATTGTTAGAATTGTAACTGCTGTGTACTTCTTGCATTCTAGGTCCCTTTTCCCAGGTCTTGAAGCAAGACTTATTTTGGAGAACTTGAAGCCTCACCTTTTAGCTGCTTTAAAAGAAGCTGCACAGACCCGAGGTATTATAACTGTTCAGTGCTGTTCTTACATTTTTGGTTGTAAGCCTAACCTTTAATGGCTAAGCCATCTCTCCACCCCTCTGTGCTTTTCTCTTTCTAAAAATACAGCTTTTCCTCTAATAAGATTTCTTCTAATAAATATCCATTTTAGACGTATAAATCTGAGTTCATATGGCTCAGCCTAGGAGAATTGTTCACTTTAAGATGTGTCAGGAGCCATTCTAGCATCTAACAAGAATCCAAAGGCGGTGTCATTGAGGACCTTATGTCGTAGCTCTTGGTAGCAGTGGGCATTTGCAGGAAGTGTATCTGAACCTGTACAGTGCTTTTGGTTTTTTCCCAAATGCTTGCTAGTTCTTTTCAGACTCTCCTGTCCTCAGATCTTGCAGCATGTGTGATAACAATGAAAGTGATTGTTAAATTTCACAGATGAGAGGAAAAGGTTAGGTCAGGGTTTTCAGATGAGTACAGGAGACCTGGTTTTCTGCCTTGTCCCTCGTGTCTGCTATACCACATCCTGCCACAGTTATAGGTGGTTAGCTATCAGATGTGATCAACTTCCAAGAAATGTGTTCCAATACAATTCCAAATCACTGCCAGGGAAGGGGACTGAGAAGACCTAGGAAAGCCATAAATGCCCTTCATTGGGAATGACTTTTGGGAAATGACAGTAATTTGGAGGGAAAATTACCACGGTTCTGACTCTTATTCTATCTCCCAACTTCTGCAAATATTCTATCACCTAAAAAACTACTGTCTGGACTTTTCTGGACTTACTGTTAGACATTTGTCCCTAGATTTCAGAATTTGTTTTACCAAGGAGCTTATTCTATGTGATATGTCTTAGACAACACATGGCCTTTTCCTTTCAAGGAAAAGTTGTTAATCATTTATAATTTTATCCACTAAAAATGCGTGAAAGGATTTGGAATTTGTCAGGGTAATGAGGTAGGAGTTAAAAGTGAGAGCAAGAATGAGCCTATAAATGTTTCTTGTCACAAGGATTTGTGCCTGTGGGACTTGCAGTGATACTGGTTCTCCACATCCAGATGACTCATTTGTTGTGAATCGTTCTCTTCAAGGAAGTCTGTTGAAGTATTTTAACATGGATTCCCACAGATCCTTCTACGCATCCTCCCCTCTCTTTTCTCCTTTTTATGTCAAGTTGTATTGTTTTATGTTGCTGGGGGTTGGGAAGAACTTGGCGCATTCACTGCATATCTATTGAGTTTGATTCTAATTTGTGTAGTTCTAGCAAGGCAGGCTACTTTAAAGTTTTTCAGTAATAACACATGGTAGGCATTCGTATGGGACCAGATCATACAGACAGAAATGGTAGTCCAGTCCAGTGCCTAGCACATAACTGCCTGTGTGTGGAATCAGTTGTGATCACTTTAATTGGAGATCCATAGTATTTTAAAATCAGAATGTCAGCCGTAGCCCTCTCCTTTTCTCTTGTTTCTCCTCTTGTGTGCCCCTTTAAAATACTGTTGCTATCCTCGAAAGTTGCTCCCACAGTCAACCATTAGTCTATCATCTTTGTTCTGCAACTGTAAGTTCTTTCCAACAATTCGTAGAAGCGTTCTGTTTGCCTTTTTGTCTGTGGATCTGCCACTGTTGTGTTGCAGATCCCATCCTTTCTTGTGACATTACTTCACTTTTGGAATTAACCGTTGCTGTGGCACTCACTCTTCATGTGAATGTGGCACTCAGCTGCTATGGGTTGTCCATGGGTTCTGATTACACTGAGATAGGTCTTGGTGTGCTAGTATGAGTTAGACGGCTTTCCATGACTGAACTTTCCGTGATCGTGGTCATCTGTGCTTCTGAACGTGTGTGATTGTGAACTGCTGTTTCAGTGGCCTCAGTCCATTTAGGGCCCCTCTCTGTTCTAGTTCACAAGCTTGTGAACCTGAATGCTTCCTAATTTCAGGAGAGCAGTGGTACTGGTCAGACTTGTCTCCACTGCATCACACATTGTATAACACACTATACAACACTTTAAGGTCCGTGCTCAGTCACTGTTTTAAACCTGTGTGAACCTTCCTCCTATCTATACTCATCTACCTAGCATTTATTTTGCTGGGAAGACCTATTTCCATCCTATACTTAGTCCATTAACTTCTTTGCCTGACTTTGGTGATTTAATACAGGACTTCATGCAGCTAGGCAAGGGCTTTACCACTGAGCTACATCTACAGCTCCTAACTTGCTTTTAATTCATCTTTTAAGTGATACATAAAAAGGAAAACTTGCATGTTTATAGGGTAACATGTGATATACACACACTATGAAATATTCAAATCAAGTTAACCACACCTGTCTTCTTAAATATATTTTACTTCTTGATGGAAAATCTTCAAGCTTTTTGAAACATACAATATATTATTTTATCCATAGTTACTCTACTATGCAATAGTACCCAGAACTTTTTAATCTAACCTGTAACAATACCAATTGACCAACCTCTATCTCTGTACCCCACACATTCCATGTCCACTCTCCCAGCATCTGGTAACCACAGAGAAAGCTTGGGAGGTACTCATGGGCTTGATATTAACATATAAGTGAAAGATAGCTGGAGAGGAACTCCTGCTCTAACTAAGGCTGTTAGTGAACCATGCTGGAACTAGAATCTGTCCTACTGCTGTGCAGATCTCTTTCCAGTGTTGGGAAGGCTTCTAAGACTTCTGTTTTCTTCCTGGGGCTGGGTCTCACTATAGCAGACCTGGCCCTGAACTCCCAGAGTGAAGTTCGGGCCTACCTTTCCTGGAATGCTTCCTAGTAGATGGAGTCTTTGCCCTCTCTTTTGCCCAAGCATGTGAGAGGGGTGCTGGAGGCACATCTTGAGCCACACAGTAGATGTGACTCTGCAGGCTCTGAGAGGTATATAGGTATATAGGTAACAGTGTAGGGGAATGGTCTTGGAGCCCTGTCTTGTTTTGGATGCTATTGCTGTGGATTTGGTAGTAGGCTTCAAGTCCAAGACCTTGTCTTAGTTCCTTCTCCTTTCTCCAGGTAGGAGACATTGTTTGTGATGAGCATCTTCTGTTATTTGCTCTCCACAACCCGTAGGTATCAGAGCCTCTGTCATCTCCACTTGAAAAGCTCAAGGAAATAGAAGGCTTTCGATATCTTGAGATGCAGAGTTGTAGCCACAATTATTTTTGTTTTCTCATTTTTTATTTGTAAGTTAGATCATTTGTGGTTTAAATTATATGAATAAATGGATGAATAGCTGAAGTTACATGGTAGATGACTAGTTAAATAATTCTGCCAGTAAATGGGTTTTAAATTAAGCAGCTGGAAAAAAATAAGCAGTTAAGTGAGACAAGTTCCTAATGGAGTGGCATCAGAATCTTATATATATATGTTACTTAATTTTCAAGCCTTTTTAAAAAATTATGTAAGATTATATTCACTGTTATAATTGGTGACTCAAAAGTCCTTAAATGATTCATTTTCCTGTATATACCAAGCACTGTACCAAATGAAATTAATAAATAGATGATAAAACCCACAGCTGCATAGGATATGGATATGAATCAACACTGTCATTCATGCAGTGGGCGCTTGGTCAGATGCTGAGAATGGACAGGGATGGTGTTGTGTATTCTGTCTGGCCTCTAGATGTGATGTCTCAGGGGACAACATGTTTTCAATGATGACTCTGACACAACTTTATTATGATGAATACTATTGAAGAGATGATGACCTCATATGCATGTATCCAAATCTTCAGAAAATGTTGCATTTTTAATTGCCAGCCTCTGGCATACAGAGTTATGTCTGACACAAGATTTTTGAGAATGTTTGAGACTGCTGTATCTATAATTACATGTTGAAGAAAATGATCATGTGCTAGGAAGAGTCTGTTTGAAGCCTACCTTTTCCCTTGTTCAGACCACTGCCGTCTCCCCTGAGATGCAGGCATAACCTTGGTATCTCTTACAGCCACTCTTAGTTCTCCAGTTAGCACTGCGAGAGCTTACCTTTCTAAAACATTGCTTTTCCACCTTGTATCAAAGATCTTTGAAAGGCTTCTTGTTTATCTCCTATAAAAAAATGTCAAAGTCCTTGGCATTGTCCACCAGGCTTTTTTATTTCCTGGTTCTATTTTTTTCTGGATATTATAAAGATGCCTGGTACACAGGAGTGCTAAGTGTTTGCTGGTACCCATCTCCATCCTTGGTTTTGTCCCCCACCCCCCATCACTCTCATGTTTAAAGAACACTTATTTTTCTTCATTAGGCACAAACATCTGATTTTCTCCCTGTGTGTGCCTGCTTCATTTCTTGTTTCATGCAACCCGTGCATGCTTTTATAACACAGCACCACACACCTGCACTTGTGTAGTTACTTGTAATCATTTCTCTAATCTACCATCCTTGTTAGATACAGACAAGTTCTGAACACATGTCTAGATGCTTATTCCAGCACTCTAGCATTTAGTATTGCCTGATTGACAAATGCTGCTGGTGAGGTAGTTATTCCGATGAGACTTACAGTTTCTGTCTTAGTCCTGAAATTGAGTCCCAGGTACCCCAGTGCACAAGCATATTCCACAAAAGTGCATAAAATAAATATGTGATAAAATAAATGGCTTCTCATAGGCATAGAAGGATTAGTTGTCCATGGGGGTAATTCTTAGAATTTTGTGATTATTGATTGTCATAAATAAGCAGTAGGATTCTTTGATAAATTCACCTTTTTCTTATCATAGTGAGGATTAAGTGTAATTTTACTTTGTTTAAATATTAAAGTACTTATAAAAATTCTATTTCTTTCTTTCTCAATCCATCTCTAGGCCCTCTGAATGTTTTATGCTAACAGCCTGTGAAAAAGCCCATAGTTAGCTTCCAGGTTGCTGAGAATACAGAGTAATTCATGCTTATAAACATTCACTCCCCTTCTCTGCTGTTTTCTGAGCTAAGTCTCAGTTCTTACATAGTTTAGGGTTAATTTGCATCAGAATGGATCTTTAAATCTTAAATGCATATACTGTTTGGAGTTTTGTTTACACCTTTTCTTTTGCATACTGCTCTGTGGAGATTCTGCAGACAGCATTGCTGTAAAATGCGGAGTAATGTCTGTAGTGAGCTTGTGAAATATTGAATATTCTGGCCTCTCTAAGCATGGATTTAATTATATTCTAGCACAGCAGCTTCTCTGGGGATACTCAGGTAGGATCACTGACTGAATGTTGTGTTCATTTGAATTTTGATTTATTTATTTATTTATTTATTTATTTATTTATTTATTGTCATTTGTTGGTGTGCTGAATCCTGTATTGTTTTGTTTTTAACCTAACTAGCTAGAAATTCTGTCAATCTTTTTTTTTCTTTCCTGCTGGAAATAACTTTTAAAGGAGAGAGGAAACTACTAATTCCGACCTTTGTTATTATAAACACTGCTTATTAAAAAAACATTTAAATGACTTGAAAACTTTCATAATTATTTAGTCTCAAATGAAAGACACTTGTGGAATTTGTATGTTAGACTGCTTAAATGGGAGAGAGTGGCATGACTGCTGTGCACAGAGATGCTCAGAGGAGAATGAAGGAGGGGAGTACATTCTGGAAACTGTTAGGATTGTAGCCCAGTGCTGAGACTGATGGGAGTAGGACGCCCCTGTTCAAGCTACAAAGAACATTAAAGCGGCCAGTCTCCTATCATTAGGGATAGTCAGCTGATCTTACAGTGCCAAGTGTGTCATTTTATTGATTGCCCATCCTTTTTGTTTTGTTGTAATATTTCTATTATTATTTTCCAAAGTTCATGTCTTACTTGAAAATTTAAGGGATGCAAGATTTGCTTTATAGAAATTGTTTTTATATATATCCTTTGAAGCAGATTATACATTTATACATATATAAAATTAAGAACTAAGTCATTATTAGAGTGATAATTTCTATAAATATTAAATTTGGCTTCTACTTTATATTAAAAGTATCTAATGCTTTATCAATAGCTCTTGCATTGGGATAGTGTAGTAAAAGAGGCAGCAGAGTTGTGATGTAAGCTACCCTGTTACTGCCTGCCCTAGGGACTGTCCCATTTTGGTTACTGAATCTCTATTGCTACAGGAGATCTATTCAAGCCCACACCAATCCTGATAGTGTAGGTCTGTAATACCAGCTGTTTTGAGGCCAAGGTAGGAAGATCATAAGATTGTAAGTTCAAGACCAAAATGAACTACAACGTGAGTTCAAGGCCAGCCTGGACAACTTAGTGAAAATCTATGAAGAGAAAAGTAAAAGGAGAGTTGAGATATCACTCAGTAGTAAGGTTTTTGCCTACCTTGCATGAGACCTATTAGTCAGTGCCCAGTATTACAAGAAAAGCAACAACCAAAGGACAAAGCCAAGATGTCTGTGGCAGAGCATCAGTGCAAACTTCCTGGGAAGCAATTGGGCCATTAGAGCTGGAATAAGATGCTTCTGAAAGGCCCAGGGGTCAGCAGCCACATCTAGCCATGAGCACTGGTGGGGTCCTGACTGGCAGGCACTGGGCTGCCTTTTCCTTTACTTCCCCCAAGTCCCCACATTGAGTTTTTTTCTCTTTTTTCATTCTTTTTTTCTTTTGTTTTTAAAGATGTAACTGAGAAGGGACTGGGAGGAGAGGATGGACTCTCAACTTAAATAATAATAGCAATAATAATAATAGTAGTAGTGATAATTTAAAAAACTAAAAGAAAAAAAGATGTAGCATATATAGTACATCATTTAATTGGATTGTTCTTGTTCGTGTGTATTTACAAAGACTTGAATTTTCTATATAACGGTACATTTATACAGTTTTAGAACTCACCAGCCATCAAAGCTGCCATTGCCACTGTGTACCCGAAAAACAAAAGAACTTCCTTGTATTCAGCACCTTGATTTAGCATTGTCTAGTGGGATGCATCTCTGAAGAAGTTCACTTAAAGCATTTGGAACTAAAACATTATTGTTAAATGAATTTTTACACCAACTGTTATTTCTGTTTTCTAATCACGTTGCACTTATTCTCAAGGTTAGCAACGATTATAGACATGGGAATAAAAAGAAACAAAACTAGCACAGTCTCTGAGTAGAGACTGGTTGTATTCATATTGCTTTCAGTATCATACCTGGCAATAGTTTGCTGTCTTTAGGAATGTTTTTTTCAGAAGCATAGTTAAATGTGTTTTGCCTTGCTGTTAATTGTGAAAGCCACAAAGCCCATAACTCATTTACTAAAATGCCTAAAAACTGTTTTTAAAACCTCCTGGGAGAGGTGCTTTAGGAGCCTTCTAATGGGGGGCAGGGGATGCTGGGTGAACATTTATTCTTCAGGGCTAAACACAGTAGCTAGAACGTAGGACTAAAGCCCAAAGGAACTTAATGTATGAGGCCTGTGCCGCTCCACATTTTCTCTCTCCTTTACCTCCTGTTGTTTTTCCAGTTGAGCATGACTGACGTGGTAGTTGCATGCTATGTGTGAGGTGTGTGTGTTTTGACATTTTACTTACATATTCATACCAAATAATTTTCTTAAAGGTAAGTATATGTTTTATAAATTGCCAAATTTTATGTAAGGCTATTGGGAAGGATTATCTATAAGATGCATGTTTTGTGGCAATTTCCATGGAACATACATGATACATATTTAAGATTTTGCTCTCTGAGTACTCTGAATTTTAATTTTCAACATTTTTATATCTTTAAAATTATATCTTCACTTATGACTTAGATATTCAGTGTAACTAGTTCTATTCAATAAGCACTCAAAGAAACATTATTATAAATTAAATTTAATTCACTCCATAGCCCAAAGAAACTATGATTATATTACTGGCATTTTCATTTTTAAAATAAAAATTTTAAAATAAATTTCATTTTTAAAATATTACTTGAGTTATCCTGTTACATGTCACGGAGACTGAAAATATTTCTGAATCAAGATGTTATCACTCTCCTGAAGTTTCTTTTTTTTTTTTTTTTTTTTTTTTTTCAAAAACACCAGTCTTTATTGGCCTCGGCTACTTGAGGGGGATGAACCGGGAGGAGTGGGTGGCACCAATACCAGGCCAGCCGTGCTTCACAGTCTTGTAGGTGATGGAGAACTCACCCAGGTAGTGTCCGATCATCTCTGGTTTGATCTCCACCTGGCTGAAGGTCTTGCCGTTGTACACGCCCACCATGCTGCCGACCATCTCAGGCAGAATGATCATGTCCCTCAGGTGGGTCTTCACCACCTCAGGCTTCTCCATGGGCGGTGCCTCCTTCTTGGCCTTTCTCAAGCGCTTGAGCAGGGAGTGCTGCTTCCACCGCAGGCCGCGGTTTAGGCGCCTTCTCTGGCGGGCACTGTACAACTGCATCAGCTGCTCATAAGACATGTCCAGCAGCTGGTCGAGGTCCACGCCACGATAAGTGAACTTGGGGAAGGTACGCTTCTTCTTCTGCTCCACTTCAGCCATCTCGGCGGGTGCTCGGAAAAGGAAGTGTCCTTTCCTGAAGTTTCAAAAGTGTGTCTTTGCTGAGATTTCTATGACAGTGGTTCGAAAATAGCCTGACAGGTAATGTTAGAAATAGAGAATAAAGCTTTTGAAACAAAGATGTCTTTCCTTGATTAAAACATGCTAGAGTCGGGTGAGGGAAACCTGGGAATGACATGAAGGCAGTACCTTCAATCTCAAGTCCGAGTTCTAGCTACTTTGTACTGAAGACGGTTAGCTTTTAACCCTGAAGAATAAATGTTAGCTTTTAACCCTGAAGAATAAATGTTCACACAGGAGACTTAAGGCCCTCCATTAGAAGGCCTGTACAGCACCTCACATATGACATTCTCAAGAAAAAAAAGTTACATACAGAAGTTCCAAGAGCCTGAGGTATGCCCTCAGAGGTATACTGTTATAATGTGTCCCAAATTTCTTCCTAGGGAACTAGAAGTTATTTGCACATAGGGGAAAGATAAGCATTAGTTTCCACAGAACTGATTTTGAGATGTTTTTATTTTTCTGTATAGATAAATTCACACCTAAAGCTACGTGGTTACTTTTCTATTTTGTTGTTACTGGTGTTAAATATCATAAATACTCTGACATATAAAATACATATTAAATAAATGTTAATTTCTAGGCAATCTATTAAGATAAGCAACTGTTCCCCCAAGAGGAAAACATTTTATTAGATTCCTAGTTTACAAGCATTCAGAAATAGAGTTGTTTTGGTGAGAGGAATATGTGCCCTTACAGGGACACCAACATGTTCAGTTATGTTTCCCTGAAGCATTTCTACGAAATCCCCCACTTCTGCAGAGCACACTTTAAATAAATATCAACCTCGGAGAAACTGTACCTGTACCCTGTATAGAACAGTCTGCTTTTCTAGAACAGTGAGTTCAAATCTCTAAGACATTAACTGACACCCAGTTGCATATCTGTTAGAGACTGAAAGGAAGTTCCATGAGTCACTGCTACCCGCATTTCAGAAAGTGTTTGCTTCTGAAATGGAGACTTCAGCTTCTGTGCTGACTTTGAGCCCTTCTTCCTCCACAGCCGTGCTGGTGAGGTGCTGGAAGTACAAAACAATCCCACACATATTTGTGTTGGATCTGCTTATCAATGTTTACCCATTAAATGAAAAATGTGTAAATTTTATCTGCATTTTTGGTAATTTTACCTGTGGACAACTAAACATTAAACATTGTTTTTTTGTTATTGTTACTGATTCTATCTGTAGAACACTAGATATTTTATGACCTTTTTATGTTTACTTAAAATAAGCACTTTGTGGAGAGAATGGCTTCTCTTAGAGGTTATTATGAGTTTCGGTATAGACTATCATTATTTTAAAATGATTTTAGTCTACTTATACTGAATATTCACATTTTCTTTAAACAGCTTTCTAGTGACATCTTAAATGTGAGACTAGAAGAGTTTAAAGTAGAATTGTGCATAATATTTCTGTGTGTGATCTACAGGAAGACCATGTACTCAGCTGCAGCTTCTAAATCCAGAGCGATTTGCACGTCTTATTAAAGAAGTAATGAATACATTCTGGCCCGGTCGAGAGTTGGTGGTTCAGTGGTACCCATTTAGTGAAGACAAACATCACCCGTCCATTTCATGGCTTAAGATGGTTTGGAAGAATCTCTATATACATTTCTCAGAGGATTTGACTTTATTTGATGAGATGCCACTTATCCCCAGAACTACACTGGATGTAGATCAGACGTGTGTGGAACTCATCAGACTCAGGATCCCATCCGTAGTCATTTTAGATGATGAAACTGAAGCTCAGCTTCCAGAATACTTAGCAGATACTGTACAAAAACTTGGAGGGATTGTCCTGAAAAGATTAGATACCTCTATCCAGCATCCGCTTGTTAAAAAATACATTCATTCCCCACTACCCAGTGCTATTTTGCAGATAATGGAGAAGATACCACTGCAGAAGTTGTGTAATCAAATAGCATCATTACTTCCAACCCAGAAAGATGCCCTAAGGAAGTTTTTGGCCAGCTTAACTGATACCACTGAAAAAGAGAAAAGAATAATTCAAGAATTGACAATATTCAAAAGAATTAATCACTCATCTGATCAAGGGATTTCCTCTTACACAAAATTAAAAGGATGTAAAGTTTTGGATCATACCGCCAAGCTTCCAACAGATCTACGGCTATCAGTTTCAGTAATAGATAGTAGTGATGAAGCCACCATTCGTTTGGCAAACATGTTGAAAATTGAAAAATTAAAGACTACAAGCTGTTTAAAGTTTGTTTTAAAAGATATTGGAAATGCATTTTATACACAGGAAGAGGTAACACGTCTTATGCTGTGGATCCTTGAGAATCTGTCCTCTCTTAAAAATGAGAATCCAAATGTGCTTGATTGGTTAACGCCACTAAAATTCATTCATATATCAGAGGAGCATGTGGTAGCAGCCAGTGGCCTCTTCGATCCTGATGTAGAAGTCCTAAGGGATCTCTTTTATAATGAAGAAGAAGCCTGTTTCCCACCCGCAGTTTTTACCTCACCAGATATCCTTCACTCTTTGAGACAGATTGGCTTAAAAAATGAAGCCAGCCTAAAAGAGAAAGATGTTGTACAAGTGGCAAAAAAAATTGAAGCTTTACAGGTCAGTTCCTGTCAGAATCAGGATGTTCTCCTGAAGAAAGCCAAAACACTCTTACTGGTCTTGAATAAAAACCATACACTCTTGCAGTCTTCTGAAGGGAAGATGGCATTGAAGAAAATAAAATGGGTTCCAGCCTGCAAGGAAAGACCTCCAAATTATCCAGGTTCCTTAGTCTGGAAAGGGGATCTTTGTAATCTTTGTGCACCTCCAGATATGTGTGATGTAGCACATGCAGTTCTAGTGGGCTCCTCGCTTCCTCTTGTTGAAAGTGTCCATGTGAACTTGGAGAAGGCGCTTGGCATCTTCACAAAGCCTACTATCAGTGCTGTCTTAAAACACTTTAAAACTGTTGTTGACTGGTATACTTCAAAAACCTTTAGTGATGAAGATTACTATCAGTTTCAACATATTTTGCTTGAAATTTATGGGTTCATGCATGATCATCTGAGTGAAGGGAAGGATTCTTTTAAAGCCTTGAAATTTCCATGGGTTTGGACTGGTAAAAACTTTTGTCCTCTTGCCCAGGCTGTGATAAAGCCAATCCATGACCTGGATCTTCAGCCTTATTTATATAATGTGCCTAAAACCATGGCAAAATTCCACCAGCTGTTCAAAGCTTGTGGCTCAATAGAAGAGTTGACATCAGATCATATTTCCATGGTCATTCAGAAAGTTTATCTCAAAAGTGACGAGGAGTTGAATGAAGAAGAAAGTAAACAAAATCTTCACCTCATGTTGAATATTATGAGATGGCTATATAGCAATCAGATTCCAGCAAGCCCTAATACACCAGTTCCTATTTATCACAGCAAAAGTCCTTCCAAACTTGTCATGAAGCCAATCCATGAGTGCTGTTATTGTGACATCAAAGTTGATGATCTCAATGACTTGCTTGAAGATTCAGTGGAACCAATCATTTTGGTACATGAGGATATACCCATGAAAACTGCAGAGTGGCTAAAAGTTCCGTGCCTTAGTACAAGACTGATCAATCCTGAAAACATGGGGTTTGAGCAGTCAGGGCAAAGAGAGCCTCTTACCGTAAGGATTAAAAATATTTTGGAAGAATACCCTTCTGTGTCAGATATTTTTAAAGAGCTGCTTCAAAATGCTGATGATGCAAATGCCACCGAATGCAGCTTCATGATTGATATGAGAAGAAATATGGACATAAGGGAAAATCTCCTGGACCCAGGGATGGCAGCTTGTCATGGACCTGCTCTGTGGTCATTCAACAATTCTGAATTCTCAGATTCAGATTTCATAAACATTACCAGGTTAGGAGAATCTTTAAAAAGGGGAGAAGTTGACAAGGTTGGGAAATTTGGTCTTGGTTTTAATTCAGTGTACCACATTACTGACATTCCCATCATTATGAGCCGAGAATTTATGATAATGTTTGATCCAAACATAAATCATATCAGCAAACACATTAAAGATAGATCTAATCCTGGAATCAAAATTAATTGGAGTAAGCAGCAGAAAAGACTTAGGAAATTCCCCAATCAGTTCAAACCATTTATAGATGTGTTTGGCTGTCAGTTACCTTTGGCTGTAGAAGCCCCTTACAGCTACAATGGAACCCTTTTCCGACTGTCCTTCAGAACACAGCAGGAAGCAAAAGTGAGTGAAGTTAGCAGTACTTGTTATAACACTGCAGATATTTACTCCCTAGTGGATGAATTTAGTCTCTGTGGGCACAGACTTATCATTTTTACTCAGAGTGTAAACTCAATGTATTTGAAATACTTGAAAATTGAAGAAACCAATCCCAGCTTAGCACAAGATACAATAATAATTAAGAAAAAAGTATGCCCCTCCAAAGCATTGAATGCACCAGTTTTAAGTGTTTTAAAAGAAGCTGCTAAGCTCATGAAGACTTGTAGCAGCAGCAACAAGAAGCTTCCCACTGATGTGCCAAAGTCATCTTGCATTCTTCAGATCACAGTTGAAGAATTTCACCATGTGTTTAGGAGGATTGCTGACTTACAGTCACCACTGTTTAGAGGTCCAGATGATGACCCAGCTACTATTTTTGAAATGGCTAAGTCTGGCCAATCAAAAAAGCCATCAGATGAGTTGCCACAAAAGACAGTAGATTGTACCACATGGCTTATATGCACATGCATGGATACAGGAGAAGCTCTCAAGTTTTCCTTGAATGAAAGTGGAAGAAGATTAGGGCTGGTTCCTTGTGGGGCAGTAGGGGTTCTTTTGCATGAAACCCAGGAGCAGAAGTGGACTGTGAAACCACACATAGGAGAGGTGTTTTGCTATTTACCTCTACGAATAAAAACAGGGTTGCCAGTTCACATCAATGGGTGCTTTGCTGTTACTTCAAATAGGAAAGAAATCTGGAAGACAGATACAAAAGGTCGATGGAATACCACATTCATGAGGCATGTCATTGTGAAAGCTTACTTACAAGCACTCAGTGTCTTACGGGACCTAGCCACTGGTGGTGAGCTGACTGATTATACTTACTATGCTGTGTGGCCTGATCCTGATCTAGTTCATGATGACTTCTCTGTGATCTGTCAAGGATTTTATGAAGATATAGCTCATGGCAAGGGGAAGGAGTTGACCAGAGTCTTCTCTGATGGGTCTATGTGGGTTTCCATGAAGAATGTGAGATTTCTAGATGACTCTATACTTCAAAGGAAAGATGTTGGTTCAGCAGCCTTCAAGATATTTCTGAAGTACCTCAAGAAAACAGGCTCCAAAAACCTCTGTGCTGTTGAGCTTCCTTCTTCAGTAAAAGTAGGATTTGAAGAGGCTGGCTGCAAACAGATACTGCTGGAAAATACATTTTCAGAGAAACAGTTCTTTTCAGAAGTCTTCTTTCCTAATATTCAAGAAATTGAAGCAGAACTTAGAGATCCTCTGATGAATTTTGTCCTAAATGAAAAACTTGATGAGTTCTCAGGAATTCTTCGTGTTACCCCTTGTGTTCCTTGCTCCTTGGAGGGCCATCCTTTGGTTTTGCCTTCAAGATTGATCCATCCCGAAGGACGAGTTGCAAAGTTATTTGATACTAAAGATGGGAGATTCCCTTATGGCTCCACACAGGATTACCTCAATCCTATTATTTTGATTAAGCTTGTTCAGTTAGGCATGGCAAAAGATGATATTTTGTGGGATGACATGCTAGAGCGTGCAGAGTCCGTAGCTGAGATTAATAAATGTGACCATGCTGCTGCCTGCTTACGGAGTAGTATTCTACTGAGCCTTATTGATGAGAAGCTAAAAATAAGAGATCCTAGAGCAAAGGATTTTGCTGCAAAATATCAAACAATTCCCTTCCTCCCATTTCTAACAAAGCCAGCGGGTTTTTCTTTAGAATGGAAAGGGAACAGTTTTAAGCCTGAAACCATGTTTGCAGCAACTGACCTTTACACAGCTGAATATCAAGATATAGTCTGTCTTTTGCAACCAATTCTCAATGAAAATTCCCATTCCTTTAGAGGCTGTGGTTCAGTGTCATTGGCTGTTAAAGAGTTTTTGGGTTTGCTAAAGAAGCCAACAGTTGATCTGGTTATAAACCAGTTGAAGCAAGTTGCAAAATCAGTTGATGATGGCATTACACTATACCAGGAAAATATCACTAATGCTTGCTACAAGTACCTCCATGAAGCAATACTGCAGAGTGAAGTGGCCAAGGCAACAATTATTGAAAAGCTAAAACCATTTTGTTTCATTCTTGTTGAGAATGTATATGTTGAGTCAGAAAAGGTTTCTTTTCATTTGAATTTTGAAGCAGCGCCATACCTTTATCAGTTACCTAACAAGTATAAAAATAATTTCCGTGAACTTTTTGAAAGTGTGGGTGTGCGGCAGTCATTTACTGTTGAAGATTTTGCCCTAGTTTTGGAGTCTATTGATCAAGAAAGAGGAAAAAAGCAAATAACAGAAGAGAATTTTCAGCTTTGCCGGCGAATAATCAGTGAAGGAATCTGGAGTCTCATTAGAGAAAAGAGACAAGAATTCTGTGAGAAAAATTATGGCAAAATATTACTGCCAGATACTAACCTGCTGCTGCTCCCTGCGAAGTCATTATGCTACAATGACTGTCCCTGGATCAAAGTGAAAGATTCCACGGTGAAGTATTGCCATGCTGACATACCCCGGGAAGTAGCTGTGAAACTTGGTGCAATACCAAAGAGACATAAAGCCTTAGAAAGATATGCATCCAACATCTGCTTCACAGCTCCAGGTACAGAATTTGGGCAGAAAGAAAAACTGACCAGCAGAATTAAGAGCATCCTCAATGCTTATCCTTCAGAAAAGGAAATGCTGAAAGAGCTTCTTCAAAATGCTGATGATGCCAAGGCCACAGAGATCTGCTTTGTGTTTGATCCTAGACAGCATCCTGTTGACCGAATATTTGATGATAAGTGGGCCCCACTGCAAGGGCCCGCACTGTGTGTTTACAACAACCAGCCATTTACAGAAGATGATGTCAGAGGAATTCAGAATCTCGGGAAAGGTACCAAAGAAGGAAATCCTTGTAAAACAGGACAATATGGAATCGGATTCAATTCTGTGTATCACATTACAGACTGCCCTTCTTTTATTTCTGGCAATGACATCCTGTGTATTTTTGATCCCCATGCCAGATATGCACCAGGAGCCACATCAGTTAGCCCTGGACGCATGTTTAGAGATTTGGATGCAGACTTTAGAACCCAGTTCTCAGATGTGCTAGATCTTTACTTGGGAAACCATTTTAAACTGGACAATTGTACAATGTTTAGATTTCCTCTGCGCAATGCAGAAATGGCACAAGTTTCAGAAATTTCCTCAGTTCCATCATCAGACAGAATGGTCCAGAATCTTTTAGACAAATTACGGTCTGATGGGGCAGAACTTCTAATGTTTCTCAACCACATGGAAAAAATATCTATCTGTGAAATAGATAAGGCCACAGGAGGTCTAAATGTGCTGTATTCAGTAAAAGGCAAGATCACTGATGGAGACCGGTTGAAAAGGAAGCAATTCCACGCCTCTGTAATTGACAGTGTTACTAAAAAGAGACAGCTCAAGGACATACCAGTTCAACAAATAACCTACACCATGGATACTGAAGATTCTGAAGGAAATCTGACCACATGGCTCATCTGTAATAGATCAGGATTTTCAAGTATGGACAAAGTATCCAAGAGTGTTATATCAGCTCACAAGAACCAAGATATCACCCTCTTCCCACGTGGTGGAGTAGCTGCCTGTATTACTCACAATTATAAAAAGCCTCACAGAGCCTTCTGCTTTCTGCCTCTCTCTTTGGAGACAGGGCTGCCATTTCATGTGAATGGCCACTTTGCTCTTGATTCAGCCAGAAGAAACTTGTGGCGTGATGATAATGGGGTTGGTGTTCGCAGTGACTGGAATAATAGTTTAATGACAGCCTTAATAGCACCTGCATATGTTGAATTACTAATCCAGTTAAAAAAACGGTATTTCCCTGGTTCCGACCCAACATTATCAGTTTTACAGAACACACCCATTCATGTTGTAAAGGACACATTAAAGAAGTTTCTGTCCTTCTTTCCAGTTAACCGGCTGGATCTGCAGCCAGATTTGTATTGCTTAGTAAAAGCACTTTACAGTTGCATTCATGAAGACATGAAACGTCTTCTGCCTGTTGTTCGGGCTCCAAATATCGATGGCTCTGATTTGCACTCTGCAGTCATAATTACTTGGATCAATATGTCTACTTCAAATAAAACTAAACCATTTTTTGATAACTTGCTACAGGATGAATTACAGCACCTTAAAAATGCAGATTATAACATCACAACTCGCAAAACAGTCGCAGAGAATGTCTACAGACTGAAGCACCTGCTTTTAGAAATTGGTTTCAACTTGGTTTATAACTGTGATGAAACTGCTAACCTTTACCACTGCCTTGTAGACGCAGATATCCCTGTTAGCTATGTGACTCCCACTGATGTTAGGTCCTTCTTAATGACTTTTTCTTCTCCTGACACTAATTGCCATATTGGGAAGCTGCCTTGTCGTCTTCAGCAAACTAACCTAAAACTTTTTCACAGTTTAAAACTTTTAGTTGATTACTGTTTTAAAGATGCTGAAGAAAATGAGTTTGAAGTTGAGGGACTGCCTCTGCTCATTACACTGGACAGTGTCTTGCAGATTTTTGATGGTAAACGACCCAAGTTTCTAACAACATACCATGAATTAATTCCATCACGGAAAGACTTGTTTATGAACACCTTATACTTGAAATACAGTAGTGTTTTGTTGAACTGCAAAGTTGCAAAAGTCTTCGACATTTCCAGCTTTGCTGATTTACTCTCTTCTGTGTTGCCTCGTGAGTATAAGACCAAAAACTGTGCAAAATGGAAAGACAATTTTGCCAGTGAATCTTGGCTTAAGAATGCATGGCATTTTATCAGTGAATCAGTAAGTGTGACGGATGATCAGGAAGAACCAAAGCCAGCATTTGATGTCATTGTTGACATCCTTAAAGACTGGGCATTGCTTCCAGGAACAAAGTTCACTGTGTCAGCCAATCAGCTTGTAGTTCCCGAGGGAGATGTGCTGATTCCCCTGAGCCTCATGCATATTGCTGTGTTCCCGAATGCTCAGAGTGATAAGGTTTTTCATGCTCTGATGAAAGCTGGCTGTATTCAGCTGGCTTTGAACAAAATCTGCTCTAAAGACAGTGCATTAGTTCCTCTGTTGTCATGCCACACAGCAAACGTAGATAGCCCTGCAAGCATCTTGAAGGCTGTACATTATATGGTTCAGACTTCAACATTTAGAACCGAAAAGCTAATGGAAAATGACTTTGAAGCACTTTTGATGTATTTCAACTGTAATTTGAGTCACTTGATGTCTCAAGATGACATAAAAATTTTAAAGTCCCTTCCTTGCTACAAATCCATCAGTGGCCGCTACATGAGCATTGCAAAATTCGGAACGTGCTATGTGCTTACTAAAAGTATTCCTTCAGCTGAAGTGGAAAAATGGACACAGTCATCGTCCTCTGCATTTCTTGAAGAAAAGGTACATTTAAAAGAACTCTATGAGGTGCTTGGCTGTGTGCCAGTAGATGATCTGGAGGTGTATTTGAAACATCTTCTGCCAAAAATTGAAAATCTCTCTTATGATGCAAAATTAGAACACTTGATCTATCTGAAGAATAGATTGGCAAGCATTGAGGAGCTGTCAGAGATGAAGGAGCAACTTTTTGAAAAACTGGAAAACGTATTGATTATCCATGATGCCAACAATCGACTAAAGCAAGCAAAACATTTCTATGATAGAACTGTGAGAGTTTTTGAAGTTATGCTTCCTGAAAAATTGTTTATTCCTAAAGAATTCTTTAAAAAATTGGAACAAGTAATAAAACCTAAAAATCAAGTTGCATTTATGACATCCTGGGTGGAATTCTTGAGAAATGTTGGACTAAAGTACGTGCTTTCCCAGCAGCAGTTGTTACAGTTTGCCAAGGAAATCAGTGTGAGGGCAAATACAGAAAACTGGTCCAAAGAAACACTGCAAAATACAGTTGACATCCTTCTGCATCACATATTCCAAGAACGAATGGATTTGTTATCTGGAAACTTTCTGAAAGAACTGTCCTTAATACCGTTCCTGTGTCCTGAGCGGGCCCCTGCTGAGTACATTCGCTTTCACCCTCAGTACCAGGAAGTAAATGGAACACTTCCTCTTATCAAGTTCAATGGAGCACAGGTGAATCCGAAATTCAAGCAATGTGATGTTCTCCAGCTGCTGTGGACATCTTGCCCTATTCTTCCAGAGAAAGCCACACCATTGAGCATCAAAGAACAAGAAGGCAGTGACCTTGCTCCACAGGAACAGCTTGAACAAGTTTTAAATATGCTTAATGTTAACCTGGACCCCCCTCTTGATAAGGTCATTAATAATTGCAGAAACATATGCAACATAACAACTTTGGATGAAGAAATGGTAAAAACCAGAGCAAAGGTCCTAAGGAGCATATATGAATTTCTCAGTGCAGAGAAACGGGAGTTCCGTTTTCAGCTTCGGGGTGTGTCCTTTGTAATGGTCGAAGATGGCTGGAAACTTCTGAAGCCTGAGGAAGTAGTGATAAACCTGGAATATGAGGCTGATTTTAAACCTTATTTGTACAAGCTGCCTTTAGAGCTTGGCACTTTTCACCAGCTCTTCAAACATTTAGGCACTGAAGATATTATTTCAACTAAGCAATATGTTGAAGTATTAAGCCGAATATTCAAAAACTCTGAAGGAAAGCAGTTAGATCCTAATGAAATGCGTACAGTTAAGAGAGTGGTTTCTGGTCTATTCAAGAGTCTACAAAATGATTCAGTCAAGGTGAGGAGTGATCTGGAGAATGCCCGGGACCTCGCACTCTACCTTCCGAGCCAGGATGGTAGGTTGGTAAAGTCAAGCATCTTGGTGTTCGATGACGCGCCACATTATAAAAGTAGAATCCAGGGTAATATTGGTGTGCAAATGCTAGTTGATCTTAGCCAATGCTACTTAGGGAAGGACCACGGATTTCATACTAAGCTGATAATGCTCTTCCCTCAAAAGCTTCGACCTCGTCTGCTGAGCAGTATACTTGAAGAGCAGCTCGATGAGGAGACCCCCAAAGTGTGCCAGTTTGGTGCATTGTGCTCTCTTCAGGGAAGACTGCAGCTTCTCTTGTCTTCAGAGCAGTTCATCACAGGACTCATTAGAATCATGAAGCATGAGAATGATAATGCTTTCCTGGCCAATGAAGAAAAAGCCATAAGGCTTTGCAAAGCTCTAAGAGAAGGGCTCAAAGTTTCCTGTTTTGAAAAACTTCAGACGACGTTAAGGGTTAAAGGTTTTAATCCTATTCCCCATAGCAGGAGTGAAACCTTCGCTTTTCTAAAGCGATTTGGCAATGCAGTCATCTTGCTCTACATCCAGCATTCAGACAGCAAAGACATTAACTTTCTGCTAGCCTTAGCGATGACACTTAAATCAGCAACTGACAATTTGATTTCTGACACGTCGTACTTAATTGCTATGCTGGGATGCAACGACATTTACAGGATCAGTGAGAAACTTGACAGTTTAGGGGTGAAATATGACTCCTCGGAGCCATCAAAACTGGAACTTCCCATGCCTGGCACACCAATACCTGCTGAGATCCATTATACGCTACTTATGGATCCAATGAATGTTTTTTATCCTGGGGAATATGTTGGGTACCTTGTGGATGCTGAAGGTGGTGATATCTATGGGTCATACCAGCCAACTTACACATATGCAATTATTGTGCAAGAAGTTGAAAGAGAAGATGCTGACAATACCAGTTTCTTAGGAAAGATCTATCAGATCGATATTGGCTACAGTGAATATAAGATCGTCAGCTCTCTTGATCTGTACAAGTTCTCAAGGCCTGATGAAAGCTCCCAAAGCAGAGACAGTGCTCCCACCACACCAACAAGTCCCACAGAATTCCTAACTCCCGGTCTGAGAAGCATCCCTCCTCTTTTCTCTGGCAAAGAGAGCCACAAGTCTCCCTCCTCCAAACACCACTCCCCCAGAAAGCTCAAGGTAAATGCTTTACCAGAAATCTTAAAAGAAGTGACATCAGTGGTGGAGCAAGCTTGGAAGCTTCCAGAATCAGAACGGAAAAAGATCATTAGACGCTTGTATTTGAAGTGGCACCCTGACAAAAATCCAGAAAATCATGATATTGCTAATGAAGTGTTCAAACATCTGCAGAATGAAATCAACAGATTAGAGAAACAGGCTTTTCTGGATCAAAATGCAGACAGAGCTTCAAGAAGAACATTTTCAACCTCTGCATCCCGATTTCAGTCAGACAAGTACTCTTTTCAAAGATTTTATACTTCATGGAATCAAGAAGCCACAAGTCATAAATCTGAAAGGCAACAGCAAAGTAAAGAGAAATGCCCTCCCTCTGCTGGACAGACATACTCTCAAAGGTTTTTTGTTCCTCCCACCTTCAAGTCTGTGGGCAATCCAGTGGAAGCCCGGAGATGGTTAAGACAAGCCAGAGCAAACTTCTCTGCTGCCAGGAATGACCTTCACAAAAATGCCAATGAATGGGTGTGCTTCAAGTGCTACCTTTCCACTAAGCTAGCTTTGATTGCAGCTGACTACGCCGTCAGGGGGAAATCTGATAAAGACGTAAAGCCGACTGCGCTTGCACAGAAGATAGAGGAGTACAGTCAGCAGCTGGAAGGACTGACAAACGATGTGCACACATTGGAAGCTTACGGTGTAGACAGCTTGAAAACAAGATACCCTGATTTGCTTCCTTTTCCACAGATCCCCAATGACAGGTTCACATCTGAGGTTGCCATGAGGGTTATGGAATGTACTGCCTGTATCATCATAAAACTTGAAAATTTTATACAACAAAAGGTATGAAAGTAAAGAAAAAAGCAGAGCCAGCTCTTGAGTGTGTTATAGCACAAACACAAATCACTGCACTTCCTTCAGCTTTGTTGCCAGTATCTAGGAATTGTGAAGCACACAGCAGAGTGTTCTGGAAGCATTTAGAAGCTGTATGACTCCTGGCAGAAACTGTAACTGAAGTGAAGACTGATTCTGAAGATGGCAGTGAGCTGCAGTTTCTCGGTGTGTTTAAACAATTGGATGGCACATTACTGAACTGCACTTTATGTAACCAAAGCTTAGCAGTTTATTAGGTAAGAGTCTGCACATGTCTTGGTTAGGAGGGAGTTAATTTTATGTTTTTAAACATGTTTTTGAAGTAGTTAAAGAAACACTGGATAGACTGATTTGGATATATGAGGGGAATTGGGTTTGGGGGGCTTATCACTTTTTAAGTGGACACTTTTAGATGCGTTATTTTCTTATCAGCTGGATCTGATTATGAATTTGTTGCAGTTTCACGACTTTAGTTGGACATTTAAAGTGGTACAATATTTAATCCTGACTATTACTTGACTAAGAGTATGAAGACGGTCCTTGGAGTGCACTGGGTGCACTTTCCATCCTTGTTTTGATTTTTTTATACCTTGTGTTTGTGGGCTTCCTGACTCATGAAGATAACCTATGGAAGTCCCAGAGTGCTGGTTCATACTACCAGATATTGCTTCTAAAACTGCTTCCCAGCATGATGTTTAGCAAAAGAACATTGGAGTTTGTGTACATATTTTCCACAGATGTCATAATTTGAATAGTGTGGCTGAACAGGATGCAATCTTTTGTCTAAAGGTGCTGCAGTGAAAAAAAACCTCAGCTGTCTTTCAATATGGCACTTAGTGGGAATTTAAACATTTTTACTTTATGCACATTAAAATTGCTCAAATTGTTGAGGTGATATGCAGAAGTTTACAAAGGGAATTATCAGCTTGTACTGTCCCCCATGAGTGATTGAGAACTGACAGTTAATTTTCATAATATTCAAAGAGTTCTAACATACATATTTAACATATTTTGCATAAAGTCAAATAAGGAAATAATAGCTTATGTAAGTGCACTGGCTGTAAATGATGCTAAATATGTTTTACGCAATTAAGGGCTTACATACAAAACATGGCAGATTTTTTTTACTTCATTTGTAAAAAGGAATGTTAATTGCTTCTGGATGTGAATCATGAATATTTCTGCTGTTAATATTAAGTGCCATGATTTTAATAAAAAAATGTATATAGAAAATCATTTTGGTGGGTTATTTTAAAAACTTTTGTTTTGAGATTTTATTTTTATTTTATGTGTGTGGTGTTTTGTCTACGTTAGTTATCTGTGTACCACCTGTATGCAGTGCCCTCAGAGGCCAGAAGAAAGAGAGCATCAGATCCTCTGGGACTGGAATAGCAAATGATTGTTAACCACCCACCGTGTGGATGCTGGGAACTGAACCTGAGTTCTCTGGAAGAGCAGTCAGTGCTCTTAACTGCTAAGCCAGCTCTCTAGCCCTTGGATTATTTCTTGAGAAATACAGTTTGTTAGAAATCAAACTTTGTTTTCTCCTGTTAAGAGTTTTGGTGTGCTTGTGTATGTGTTCATCATGAGTTTGGGGATGGCAAGGTTTATCACGGTTAACTGATGTACGTACATGATGTACGTAGCCTTACTAGGTACTCACTGATTTGCTTAAAAGCTTGTTTCAACTCTGAAGGGAACAGAATTAGTTGATATTTATGTTGGGGTGGGTTTAAAAATAACTGCCATATCTGGCATCTCGTGACAGTGCCTGTGTCTCAGGACAGCACTGTGCTTGGTGCTGGTCCACATCTGAGCCCTAACTTCCAGGAAATGTTTTGTCCTTCAGACTTATGAAGTTAAGTGACTGAGGGCTAACCATTCTGTTGGGATGCTAGCCCATTCTGCTTTACTTAAAGTGTGTGCTGTTTTGGTGCTCAGATTCAGCACTTAGAACTTTCTCTGTCTGGCCTTGGTGATAGTTGATGTAGTTGAAAACAAATCACAAACAACACAGGTCCACAGTCCCTTACATGAAGCATTGGATCCAGACGAGTTTCA
>NW_021621022.1:260132-278832 GCF_004785775.1 Grammomys surdaster
GTCCCTTACATGAAGCATTGGATCCAGACGAGTTTCAGGTCCACAGTTCCTTACATGAAGCATTGGATCCAGATGAGTTTCAGGTTTTCACTTCAGTGAGCTAATTTGAGAGCATGTTAGATTTGTTTGTTTGTTTGTTTTAGTTTTTAGAATTACTTATTTTAAATTTATTTTACTGTTTTATATGTATGAGTGTTTTACTTGTATGTATGTTTGTGTACCATGTGCGTATATGCAGTGCCCAAGGAGGCCAGAACAATCAGATCCCATGGAACTGAAGTTACAGGTGGTTATGAGCCATCATGTGGGTGCTGGGAATTGAACTGGGGACCTCTAGAAGACCATCCAAGACTCTTAACTGTGGAGCCATCTCTCTAGGCCTATGAGATCATGTATGTTTTTAACGAAATATCTTCATAGGGTTTGACAACACTCTGTAATCCACTATAGTAAGCCTGTGGATGTCTATGTTAGTTTGACTACAAAATTTTCATAAATAGCCTTGCAGAATTGAGGTCAGATTTCATCACTAATTTGACAACAGCAGCAATAGTAGTTGTTTCCCAGGTACTTTTAGAGTTTGAAATTGAGAATAAAGAATTTCTGCCCTGAATAAATTTGTATATTTCATTCTCTTAAGCCTTTAAAAACATATTTGCTTTTTTAAAAAAATGGTAATGGAAACTAGATGCCTGAAGCAAGTGCTCCTGGCTGGCTCTCAGTTAAGATGGGCGGGACCGATGCCTTTCACTGGGGATGAGACAGGGCACCCAGCAAGGATGGGTGTCCTGTCTGGACCAGGCAAGCTTGCGCACACTGCAAGTAGTGTGGAGGGCAAGGATGCTGAGCCCAAGAATTATTCCAGTGAAATGCTTACAACAGTGGGAAGCTGCGCACAATTGTCTTGGGGATAGATGACATTTGTTCCATCAATGCTGCTGGTAAGCTGTGCTCTATAAATGTCTTACACAAACCCCCATGGTACATCTGTAGTCCCAGCAGAAATTGGCAGTCATGGTAAGTGACGGTATGTCAGCTCAACACAAGCTGGAGTTATCACAGAGAAAGGAGCCTCCCTTGAGGAAATGCTTCCATGAGATCCAGCTGTAAGGCATTTTCTCAATTAGTGATCAAGGCGGGAGGGCCCCTTGTGGGTGGTGCCATCCCTGGGCTGGTAGTCTTGGGTTCTATAAGAAAGTAGGCTGAGGAAGCCAAGGGAAGCAAGCCCGTAAGCAGCACCCTCCATGGCCTCTGCATCAGCTCCTGCCTCTAAATTCCTGCCCTGTGTGAGTTCCTGTCCTGACTTCCTTTGGTGATGAACAGCAATGTGGAAGTGTAAGCTGAATAAACCCTTTCCTCCCCAACTTGCTTCTTGGTCATGATGTTTTGTACAGGAATAGAAACCCTGACCAAGACAGTAGGTTCTAGTTACCATGTATCAGTCAGAACCAGTAGCATGTATATAAGGAGACTCACTGCCTGGGATTGTCTGGTAACTGCAAGAGTATAGAACCCACTGGCCCACCTAAAGGCTGAGTAGTGGCTGACACACATTCTGCAGATGGAATTTCTCAACACTTTGCTTTCTAAACTTGTTACCTATTTATCTTAATAGATATGACTTAAGGTATTATACTTCATTTATTTAAAAAAAAAACTGTATTAAGGTTCTCCAAAGACAGAACTGATGGAATGAACTAATATATATCTATATATTAGCAAGAGACTTATCTGAGTGGCTGATAAGCTTTAAGTAGTCTAACAATGTCTGTCTAGTGAGAGAAAAGCCAGTGACCCAATATTTGTTCAGTCCATGAGACTGGGGGTCTTAGCAGTCTCAATCTGATGCTGGAGTCCCAGAGAAGTCCTAGAGAGCTGCCAGGTTGTAGTCCACATTGGAGTACCAACAAAGTAGGTTCACACCAGCATCAGGATAGAGTGCATCAGGATAGATGAGCAGTCCAGTGAAAGGGTAACCAGACAAAAACCACAAGCTTTCTTCTGTGTCCTTTTATATGGGCTGCCACAAGAAGATGTGGCCCAGGTTTAGGGTGATCTTCTACCTCAGTAATCCAACCAATAAGTCCCCCATAGGTGTGCCCAGCTATTTGAGCATTAGATACTTCCAAATGTAATTGAGTTGACAACCAAGATTAGCCATCACACAGACCCTCTGAAGTACACTGGCTGTATCCACACACTATAGGCATTCACACACTGCAGGCATCCACTCACTGCAGGCATCCACACACTGCAGGCATCCACTCACTGCAGGCATTCACACACTGCAGGCATCCACACACTGCAGACATCCACTCACTGCAGGCATTCACACACTGCAGGCATCCACACACTGCAGGCATTCACACACTGCAGGCATCCACACACTGCAGGCATTCACACACTGCAGGCATCCACACACTGCAGGCGTCCACTCACTGCACACATTCACACACTGCATACATTCACATACTTCATGCATCCACACACTGCACGAATTCACACACTGTACACATTCACACACTACATGTGTCTACACACTGCATGCAGCCACACACTGCATTCATCCACACACTGCACACATGCACACACTACATGCATCTACACAGTGCACACATTCACATACTGCACACATTCACACACTGCACACATGTACACACTGCACATATGCACACACTGCATGCATCCACACACTGCACACATTCATACACTGCATGCATGTATACACTGCACACATTCACACACTACATGTGTCTACACACTGCATGTATCCACACACTGCAGCATCCACACACTGCACACATTCACACACTTCATGCATCCACACACTGCAGGCATCCACACACTGCATGTATCCACACACTTCATGCATCCACACACTGCAGGTATCCACATACTGCATGCATCGCTGCTTCTATGCAGCTGCACCCAGCCTCGCCTGTTTGTAGAAGTTGCATGGCTGCTTCCAGGTAGCGTCACCCATTCTTCCTTGTTTGAGGAAGGCACTAGGCCTGGCAGGCAGAGGCTCACCATTTCCTTTGATGCTGGGTGATGAAGGCCCTGGGGCACCAGCTGAATATGTCAAATTAGCATCATGTATCTATGCATTCAGCTATTGTAGTTGGTGCTTTGTCTGGAATGAGTATATCAGAGCTCTCCGAGGGAAAATGACCATACCAATTTAAGGTTACATTTTGAGTTAATCTTAGTAGTTACCTGGGACCTTGGGCCCCATGACTGGCTAGCCTGAATCTTTGACACCAAAAATTTGAGAAAAATTGATACCTACCCAGAAGAGTTGTAAGCACCAAAGAAAGTAAGACACTTTTAAACTCTGGTCTGGAAAAGTGCCATTTTTATTCCTCATAAGTATTTATAAAAAAGCATGACTAAATTTATGTAATTTATTTCCTTAACTACATATTGAAAATCATATCAACCTCAAATTCCCTGCGAGATCTCATGGTGAAATCTGGCATATTGCACTTATCTGAAGGGAGCATTTGAAGTTTAATCTAAAGGAAGGGGTGTGCACAGTTGGGACATTTTTTAATTCGCCAGCCAGCCATACATTTGGGAGGAAAAAGAAGTCTGCCATTGAGTACTATAAATTGTTTCCGGGTGGCAGTTCAGCGTGAGAGATCTGGAAGAGGCTAGAAAGATGAATACAATGAATACGTTCTTGAGATTTCTTTGTGTTGTTCTGAAGCCAGGAAGTGTTGACCCAACAGCTCCCTGGACACGTTCCCCTTGCATGTTTCTAAGTGTTTTAGCAGTGAGTCCTCCAACTCCAATCCAGCTGCCGGACATGAAGGCCGAGGCCACAGCTGTCGTCTCACAAAGACATCCTGAGTGTGCTGCAGAAGAGGCAGTGATCAGAGACAGATGTGGCTGTGTTCCTCACAGGTGGTAGCCTCACTAGCCATAGACAGGTACAGCTTCCCATCAGGACACGCACAGATCTCATAGAATCCAGTAGAGCTGCCAGAGGGACCCTGTGTCCCCTGCTTCAACTTGGCCAAACCCACAGTTTCAGCATCGAGCACCAGCTGTTTGGGAGAAAGTGAGACGTGAGGAAGGAGGAATGAACCGCATTAAGGTAAATTCATATTCCCAGCATATTCCAAGAAAGGAGTTTCCTCCCGTGGAAAACGAGCTGGGTTCCGAGCTGGGTACCTGTCTGTGCTTGCATTCTGTAAGAATGGCTGAGCTGGGTACCTGTGCTCGCATTCTATCTGAATGGCTGAGCTTGGGTCCTGCCTGGCTCGCATCCTATCAGAATGGCCAAGCTTGAGTCCTGCCTGTGCTCGCATCCTATCAGAATGGCCAAGCTTGGGTCCTGCCTGTGCTCGCATCCTATCAGAATGGCCGAGCTTGAGTCCTGCCTGGCTCGCATCCTATCAGAATGGCCGAGCTGAGTACCTGCTTGTGCTCGCATCCTATCTGAACAGCCTGCTTCTTTTAACTCAGAGTTCTAGTCTTTGTGCAGGTCGGGCTGAGCATCCTTCGCTATTGTGGAAAGAGACCAATATTGTGGAAAGAGACCATATTTTCCTTTACCCCTAGCTGGGAAAACTGGCCCACTGTTTTACAATTAGTTCAGTAAACTAGATTGCTTTTCAGTTCTGTATTGCTTCACTTCTTTTATTTAAAAAAAAAAAATGCCTTTTGAAGTTATTTGGCAAAAGTGACAGAATTGTTATGCTAATTCACGCTCGTGATTTATGCTGAATTCATGTTAAATTGTCTCCTCCCCTTTAGGATAACACACAATCCACAGAAATGGGTTCATCATTATTTTTACCTGTGGATCTCAGACTTTCTCCTGATTTAATTTGTGATTTTTTTTTTAAGAGACGAATTCACTTGACTAGCTGTTAACCATTTCTCTAAACTCTTAATATTATTTGGAACCCTTCTGACGTCTCTTAAGTGTTGAATGGACTAGACCTGAAGACTAAAGCAGTCCCATGGGGACCACCCGGTTTAATTAAACTGGAATGTTAGCAAAGAGCCATTAATGAGGCAGGGAAAGCATTCTGCTAAGGATTTGAGAACAGTCACCTTGAGCAGATCGCCCCTTCCTCCCAAGCCGCAGTGGTTAAAGGGAAATGGATACTTTGTAGGCTGGCATAATGTCTTCATTGTCCACAGCTTACAGCTCTCTTCCATTCCTCCAGTTCTCAGCCAGAAACCCCCATCTCCTAATGAGCTGTCAGCATTGCTGCAGGACAGACAGCTTACTCTGTGTGGCCTTACACAGGGCAGAGGCTATCCAGTGGGCACTGTGCAGTGCCAGGGCATCTTTGAGTACTTGCTTTTTCCCCGGTTGGCTGTTAACTCAGCCTCCCTGCCCTCTCCTGTTTTGTGCCTCATAGGTTAATTGTGTCCACCCCTTTCTTTTCCTCCACTGACAGCCCACTGTGTTTTGCTGCTCACCATGTCAGGCAGGAGTCCAGACGTCTATCCTCCCTTTGTTCAGTTCCTAGTCATGGGGAATGGCAACTGGGATTATAGGTTGCATTGTGGGCTACATGCAAAAACACCTCATGATTTCACAGATGGAAATACGGCCATTTAAAAACTGAAGCTTCGTGCAGTGTGTGATAATACTGTGTCTCCACAGTAAGATTACAAAACCCTTGATCTCCATCTTTGACCTTGCGAGCTCCAGATCTCATAAGTTCTTTAAGTTTCAGTTTGTAGATGATGTTCATGTCTTCCCTGTAAGCTGTCCTGTGGATTCTGTCCATATACCTGGAGTGACTTCTCATAATCTTTAAGACATCACAGTACATCCTAACTACATTTTCCTATTCATGTTAAATGAACATCAACTCAAAATGTTATATTGGTGTCTCAAGATCACAGACATGTTTAAGCAAACATTTCCCCCATTTGTTTAATGAGGAGACAGGCACAGAGAGCCAGCAAACCTTCCAGAAGACACACACACATATACATATATCATAAGACTGATAAACCACAGGGGCCCAGGCTTCCCCATTTGCAACTTTCCTGCACTGAGCTTTGCAAATATTTTCTGCTAACTGTCCCTGGAGCCTGAGGCATAGCTGAGGAGGGAGCGTGTAACCATGCACCTCCACTGAGCTAGTGACTTAGGACAACATTACACATGCATACACGGGTGAAGTGGAAACTTAAGGGTTCTTTGGAGAGTCAGTTGTGTTGGATGGGGTTTTGCTAGGGTGAACACATGAAGAAGTGTTTTCCTAAAGTGGACACGGGTGAAAGACTAAGACAGACTCATGAAGGAACATTTCACTGAAGCAGAGGGGATGTTCTGCTAAAAAAAAACAAAAGCAAAACAAAACACCACATGCAAGGACACGCGATGAAGGATTCTTTGCTAACAATACAAATGTATTGGTCCGCCTTACATTGCATAGTTGAACTCTATTTGTTCGGATTCTGCAGACAGGCTGATTGTATGCACATGATGAGGCAGGACCTGTGTTGAGTGAGGCACATGGAAGACACATGATGTTTGGAGGGTATAAATAGGACTCGAAGGAGTGACAGGGACAGAGCTTGGCTTGCTGGTACAGTTAGCTGTTCAACACTTGTGGTTCTGGAGTCTTTGCTGATCTTTGCTTCCCTGAGAGAGGCACAGCTTCTCCTGGCATTCCTCCTGGTCCCTCCTGCTGACTGACTGTGGCTGTCTCTTTTAGATCGTGTCACTGTTGCTGATTCCTGTTTGCTATCTTGACTACTGAAATGGTCTGCTGTTGTATCCGTGAAGTGTTTGCTAGTGGATTGAACTGCAGTTGCCTGCTAACCTGTGAACTGAACTGCCAATTTCCAGACAACACAGACAGGAGTTGCTCCAAAGAACCTTTCTAAACAGGTTCACTTCCCCACCCCCCTGCCCCTGTATCCTTTCTTTTCCAACACCTCTGGTGGCTGTTGGGCTAAAAGGGGTCAGGGGAACTTAAAGCGCTTAAGAACCATCATTAAAAATAGGATTTGAAAAGAGTTACATAGCTACATTCAAACTCCAAAATGACATTGTGATGGAGCTGCTTAAAAAGACTTTGTGAACCATCGCCTTATTTGAACATAAAAACAAGGCCCTGCTCTGTGCGATGTGCACTGCACAACTGCAACCAGCTAACACTCCAACCGGTTGATTTATTGTACACAGCCTGCAATGTCTGGTTTCCCACTGACTGAAGCCAAGCTTTCAACTTCTATTAATAAAGGAAGTTCTACAAATGATGGTATAGGCTGTATCTGTTATACTACTTTACTCCAGTTGGCCTTTGGAAAAAATTCATTTTTCCTTGTTCATTTTACTTTGCACTAAACTCTGTGCATGCAAACATGGTGCTCTGGGCAACAAGAGAGCACAGCTGTCGCCTACAAACAACCCCTGTGATGCCCATGCTGGGAACACACAGGAGTCACCAGGAAATGGGAAAATTGATGTTGTCTGTGGTGCTTTTCACAAGTGACAGTAAGGAGTGTCTTGGTGATGCAGATGCCAGTGTAGGAAAGTGAGCCCACTGGGGAATAAATATAACCTTCCATGCCCTTCTCCCCCACCACACTGTCTGTGCTATGCCTTTCATCATGGCTCACTACAAACCAGCAGAAGGTTAGCACACTGACGTCCCGGTGGGGACAGCACTCAGACACCTCATCAACGTATGATAGGAGCTTCATCCTAGAACTCACCACTCCATCACTACTCTGCAAGATGATGTCCATCTGAGAAAGGGCCTCCAATTTCCCAGCGTGAGCTTTAATGTGAACCCCCCTTGGGGCATCCATGCTTAGACTCCGAGTTGGGGATTCTAACCTGAAATGAGAAAAAAAATTGAGGCATCTTTACTTTTGGAACCTGAAGTCAGAGAAGGAGGAAAGGTACTTGGCAAAAATCAACAAAATGGGGCTGGATAAATGGTTCGGTGGTTAAGAGCACAGGCTACTCTTCCAGAGGACCCAGGTTCAATTTCCAGCACCCATATGGTGGCTCACAGTTCTCTGTATCTGAAGTTCTAGGGGATCCATGCATGCCTGTGGTCCAGAGACAAACATGCGGATAAAACACTCATGCACATAAAATAAAAATAAAACTAAAAAAAAAAAAATAATCAACAAAACAGCCAGGTATGTCAGCATTTTGGAGACTAAAGCAGGGGGATCATGAGTTTGAGGCCAGTCTGGACTACATAGGAAGACCCTATTTTTAAAAAAAGTAAAAGCCAATCAAACATGTTGGTAAAATTAAATAAGTATTTTCAAGGACACAAAAAAGAGAAAAATGTAAAAAGCAACATTGAAGCAAAATGGAAGCTTGGATGGAAAGGGCCTTCTAAAATTTTATATTTGTGAAGAGATGTATTGACTTAAACTTAGTTAAAATGTAATTTTCTTCATGCATATGAAAATTCCCAGCACCATCTCTAAAAGTAGAATCATGGTATGAAATATGGATGGGAGACAATGGAAAGGGCCGGCTCACCCAACTGAGGTGAGAAAGAAGAAAGAACCAGCCCAGGAAATAAAGCACAGGCTGGCTGATGGAGTGCCAGCATGGAGTGCCAGCCATTGTAGCAAGGACAGTAAGGACGGCTACATTCACCCATTCATTCTTTTTTTTTTTTTTTTTATTGGATGATTTATTTACATTTCCTATGTTGTCCCCTTACCCCATCCCCCACCACCCCCTCGGAACCCCCAATCCCCTCGCCCCTCCTCCTTCTTCTCTGTGGATGTAACCTCTATCTACCCCCCCACTCCCACCTCCCCACCCTCAATATTCCCACCCCCTGGGGCATCCAGCCTTCATGAGGTCAAGGTTCTCTTCTTCCACCTATGCCCAGCAGGGCCCTCCACTTTTACATATTCAGCTGAAGCCCTGGATCCCCCCCTAAGTGCTCCCAGGCTGGTGGTTTAGACCCTGGGAGCTGTGGTTGGTTGGTATTGTTGCTCTCCTCATGGTGCCGCAAACCCTTTCAGCTCCTTCAGTCTTCACTCTAACTCCTCTATTGAGAACCCCATGATCAGTTCAATGGCTAGTTGTGAGCATCTGCCTCTGAATATGTCTGACTCTTGAAGGCCTCTGAGGAGATATCCATATCAGGCTCTTATCAGCATGCAGTTCCTGTCTTCCACATCAGCATCTACCTTTGGTGATTGCACATGGGATAGATACTCAGGTGGAGTGGTCTTGAGACGGCCCCTCCTTCAGTTTCTGTCCCTCACTTTGTCTCCATATTTGCTCCCTTGAGTATTTTGTTGCTCCTTCTAAGAAGGACCGAATCACCCTCACTTGGTCTTCCTTCTTTATGGGCTTCATGTGGCCTGTGAGTTGCATCTTGGGCATTTCAAGGTTCTAGGCTAATATCCAATAATCAGTGAGTGAATACCATGTGTGTTCTTTTGTGATTGGCTTACCTCACTCAGGATGATAATTTCTAGTTCCATCCATTTACCTAGGAACCTCTCGAATTCATTGTTTTTAATAGCTGAGTAATACTCCATTGTGTAAATATACCACATTTTTTGAATCCATTCCTCAGTTGAAGGACATCTGGGTTCTTTCCAGCTCCTGGCTATTATAAATAAGGCTGCTATGAACATAGTTGAGCATATGTCCTTATTATATGTTCGAGCATCTTCTGGGTATATGCCTAGGAGTGGTATAGCTGGATCCTCGGGTAATGCTATGTCCAATTTTCTGAGGAACCGCCAGACTGATTTCCAAAGTGGTTGCACCATCTTGCAGTCCCACCAACAATGGAGGAGTGTTCCTCTTTCTCCACACCCTCGCCAGCATCTACTATCACCTGAGTTTTTAATCTTAGCCATTCTGACTGGTGTGAGATGGGATCTCAGGGTTGTTTTGATTTGCATTTCCCTGACGACTAAGGATGCTGAACATTTCTTTAGATGCTTCTCGGCCATTCGAGTTTCTTCCATTGAAAATTCTTTGTTAAGCTCTATACCCCATTTTTTAATAGGGTAATTTGGTTGTCTGGAGTCTGATTTCTTGAGTTCTTTGTATATATTGGATATTAGCCCTCTATCAGATGAAGGATTGGTAAAGATCTTTTCCCAATTTGTTGGTTGTCGTTTTGTCCTATTGACAGTGTCCTTTGCCTTACAGAAACTTTGCAATTTTATGAAGTCCCATTTGTCAATATGCTCGATCTTAGAGCATATGCCATTGGAGTTCTGTTCAGGAACTTTTCCCCTGTGCCCAAGTATTCGAGGCTTTTCCCCACCTTCTCTTCTATTAGTTTCAGTGTATCTGGTTTTATGTGGAGGTCCTTTATCCACTTAGACTTGAGCTTTGTACAAGGAGATAAGAATGGATCAATTTTCATTCTTCTACATGTTGTCCTCCAGTTGAACCAGCACCATTTGTTGAAAATGCTGTCCTTTTTCCACTGGACAGTTTTAGCTCCTTTGTCAAAGATCAAGTGACCATAAGTGTGTGGGTTCATTTCTGGGTCTTCAATTCTATTCCATTGATCTTCCTGCCTGTCTCTGTACCAATACCAGGTAGTTTTTATCACTATTGCTCTGTAGTACAGCTTGAGGTCAGGGATGGTGATTCCTCCAGAAGTTCTTTTATTGTTGAGAATAGTTTTCGCTATCCTGGGTTTTTTGTTATTCCATATGAATTTGAGAATTTCCTTTTCTAACTCTGTGAAGAATTGAGTTGGGATTTTAATGGGGATTGCATTGAATCTGTAGATTGCTTTTGGCAAGATGGCCATTTTTATTATATTAATCCTGCCAATCCATGAGCATGGGAGATCTTTCCATCTTCTGAGATCTTCTTCATTCATTCTTGAATATTCCTGTGATGGCTGGTCTCAGCTGTCAACCTGAGATCCACAGTCATCTGGGAGGTAGGATTCTGAGCATGCCTGTGGGATTATCTTGATTAGGTTAATAGAGGACGCAAGACCTACTACACCCATGTGACCTTGTTGGAGTAGGTGTGGCCTTGTTGGAATAGGTGTGGCCTTGTTGGAGTAGGTGTGGCTTTGCTGGAATAGGTGTGGCCTTGTTGGATGTGTGTCACTGGGGGGGTAGGCTTTGAGACTCACATGCTCAAGTTCTACCCATTGCAGAAGAGACCCTCCTCCTAGCTGCCTGCAGAAGAGTCTTCTCCTGGCTGCCTTCAGATCAAGATGTAGAACTCTCAGCTCCTCTATTACCAGGTCTGCCTGCATCAATGTCATGCTTCCTGCCATGCTGATAATGGAATAAACCTCTAAAACTGTAAGCCACACCCAATAAAATGTTTTTCTTTATAAGAGTTGCCTTGGTCATGGTGTCTTTTCACAGCAATGGAAACCCTAAGATACCTAGGTTGGGTCCAAGGCTGTACAGAAAAAATTAAGTAAGCTGGGCATAGACGTTCATCCCTCTCCACATCCTAAGTGTGGGTAGGTGTAATCAGACCACCTTCAGGCATCTGTGACCCTGACTTCCCAGACTAGGAGCTTAAATAAAACCTCTTCTTGATTTTGTCAGTATATTCAATCACAGAAAAAAAAAAAAAGACAAGAAACTAAGGCAACACTCATAGAGAAATGTAAATTAAAAATAACATCATGACTACATATGATCCCCCATTTCATGGTGCCTTCTAGGTGGTCCACTGTGTCAAGATGAAGCTGAAAATCTCCTTCCCAGCCACCAGCAGTTGGGAACTAAAAAAGCTAGAAGAAACCAAAAACTTTTCAGTCTCTCTTAAGATGATATCTGTTAACACATCTGAAAGCCCTTAAATAGAAAAGTAAGAACCCCAAGATTCAGTGTCTTGTTACTCTACGTGTTGTACAATACAGACACCTACATATTGGTGTCACTGGAAATTAGTATTGAGGTTCCTGAAAAGAGATCACATGACTCAGCTATACTACACTTCAGTATATACCGAAGGACCCTGTCAGCACACTACATGGATACGTGAACATTCATGTTTATTGCTACATTGTTCACAGGAGTCAAAATATGGACCCATCCCAGATGCCCATCAACAGATGAATGAATAAAGAAAACGTGTTGCACGTTTACACAGTGGAGCTGTAAAGAATGTAATTATTCAGCTGTAAAGAATGAAACTATGCCATTGACTTAATAGAACTAGAGACCATTGTGCTAAAAGACTCAGAGATGATGATGTTTTCTCTCAAGACATGACGGTAGAAGCAGGGGATATTGGGAGAAGATGGGGAGGACAAGCAAGGGAATTGAGAGGAAAAGAAAGACAAAATGTTTTATATCATGTTTTATATCATGTGCAATCATTCTATCTTTGTATGATACAAAGCAGAAGGAAAGTATTTCAGGAGCGAGCAAGACTAGCCTGGAGGGGAGGAGGGGGAGTAATAAAGGGTGAATATCAACAAAATACATTGGGATAGATGTTAAAATGTCATAATTAAACTCATTATTTTGTTGTTTCCTTTTCTTTAATTGAAAATAGATTGTTCATGCAGTATATTCTGATTGTGGTTCCCTTGGAAGTCTTCCAAGAATCCCCCACACACACACAGCTTCCTTTCATTGGGATGCACATCCTCACTCACTAGAAAAAAAAAGACAACTAAAGAATAATAATAAAACTAAACAAACTGAATATAACAAAACAGATCAGACAGAGCTGAAAGGGCATGAGATATACACGTAGACACAGAGACACCTTGACTTTCTCCAAATGATGGACTGTAACCTAGAACTGTGAGCTAAATAAACCTTTTCTTCCTAAAGTTGCTTTTGTTAGGATATTTTTATCACAGAAACAGAAAGAATACTGAGTCAGTAAGCCAAGGTTTATCTTTAATTCTGAGACATAGTTTGTAAAATGATTACATTCACTTTAAAGCAAATCTCTAAAATTTCTATCTTATTTCAAGATGTTTTTAATGAATTAGTTTTACAAGATATTCAGTAATTTTATGCCTTACGAAAATTTCTTCATCCTCAGTGATAGAATTCTTTAGCATTGATCTGATGACCCTTTATAAAATTAATGAACATTATTATAGTTCAATAATCATCACTGTTGATTTTTGTTACAAATGTCTCTAGATGGATAAAATGTTGAGATAGTATTTAAAGGTTAGTTTGGCTAAGGATTATCCATGGACAGTGAAGAATGCAGTCAGATACTTCATTAGAATATAACACGAACGGCCTCTAGCTCAATTTTGATAGAATCCCTGTGCCTATCTAAAACCTCACGATCCACATTTACTGTCTATATTTCTGTCGTGTTCTGGTGTTCTGAACATCCACCAGAATCGCCCACTAAACTCTGTATATATTATCTTAGGGCATCATTACCTTGTAGAAGCATTTCTCTTCCATATTTACTAACTGATGCCAAAAGGTTACAACCCCATGGTCAGCAATGGCCTCATGTGGTGGTTCTGATTTTCTGTTACTTTTTCCTCTCTGATAAAATACTTGAAAGAAGCAACTTAAAAGAGGAAGGATTTACTTTGGCTCATGGTTTAGGGAGGTGCAATCTATCATGATGGGGACAGCATGGCAGTAAGCACTCTATGACACTGACGCTCGAGATGGTCTGCTCACAGCTTGGTAGGTTAAGAACCTGGTTATAATACTCAGAGCCCTAACCATTCCTTATTACCAGGACCCACTGCTGAAGGTTTTATATCTCCCCCAACAGTGCCACTAACTGAGGAGGAGCAACTGCCCAAATACGTGTCTGTGGGGGAGGGTCTACATTCTTATTATGATAGACCATTTATTTAAAAATATTATTTGGTCTTTGATACAACACTGTATTAGCAGAATTAACAGTGGATCTAGCAGCCTAGAATGGCAGATATACTCTGTAAGAGTGAACCTATGTAGAAAACTATTCAATCATCATGCGCAAATACATCAACGGTTGAGGACCGTTACAAAAGGAGAGACACAGTGTACGCCTCTTGCGTGAAGTGCATAGGATAGTCAAGTCCACTGAGGTGGAAAGTAGTGTTGTGTTTACCAGGGCTGAGGTGGGGAGGGGAGGGTGGAGGACTACTTAAGGGGGTGGAATCTCAGTTCAAAGAGAGAAAAGCTCTGGAGATGGACTACAGCAATGGCTCAAAAACAGTTGGGATGACGTAATGTCACTAAAGCATACACTAAGCATGGCTGCATGGCAGACTGTAGATGATGGGCATTTCTTTCTCTTTCTTTTAGATTTTTTTATTGGATATCTTATTTATTTACAATTCAGATGTCTTCCCCTTTCCCCATCCTCCCCCAGAAAACCCCTATCCTATTCCCCCTCCTGCTTCTTGCTTTTTTTTCTTTATTAATATTTTAAGTTAACATACAAAGTACTGGGTTTTATTGCAGCATCCTCATACATGTGTCGTTAGAGTTCTGATTTGTTTCCTCTGCCCCTTCCCTTTCTTCCTCCAGCTAGTTTCCTCATCTGATTTCCTGTCACATGTATTCCAGATGATGTGCATTTTTACCATAGATACTAAAGCTTTCTAAAATTTTTACAAATATGAATTTATCCTGTACTTGCTTTTATAACATTATTTCCTTAGTGAATAATATATGTGTATATGTATGTGTATGTGTACTGGTATGTGCACACACAGAGACACACATGTGCACTTACACACCTGGGCATGCACCTACAATTGGAATTAACTAACATTTCAAGAATGCTTATTTCAAATTTCAAGGTCTATGTGGGACTCTGTACTCTTCTGTGAGGCTTTAGATTTTTTTTTAAGGTGGAGTAGGGATGGACAGTGGAACAGAAGGGACCCCCTCAGAGGGAAAAATTTTTCAAAGGCCTGGGGTTGGAAGGGGTAGTAGATGCTCAAGTTGTGTGAGGGAGAAGAGGACGGCTAGGCCCAGCCCTACCCCTGCAGGGCCCTGTGCACCCACCCATCATAACCATGGCGGATGCAGAAGCAACAGAGTATTTAAAACAGTGTCTGCTGAGCAATGTTCCTCTGGCAGGAGTGTGAGGAGCAGACTCCTACTGTCCTCTGGAGCCTGAACAGAGGCCGTGGGGACAAGAGAGGAAGAGCATGAAGCCACATCGAAGTTCAGATCCAACAATGGACTTGCCGAGTTCTAATGAGCAATAACCAGTTAGTTATATGCAGGAAACCCTGAAAGTAAAGGCGACCAATGCAGTAGGAGTGAGGAGGGCGCGCTGTGAGCACCCCTCATTGTTCGCTACAAGAATGTTGTTTACACTGAGTAAACTCTTACCTAAGGTCTTGAAATGGGTCAGCTCTGACAAGGGGTGTCTCCACTGAGTGTTCAAAAAGAGCTCCTTCTGGCCCTAAAAGAAAGCCCAGAGATGTGTCAGAAACAAAATACAAGATGTACCGTCAGCCAAATTAACAGCCAGTCCAGCCAGAAGGCTGAGCATCTGTAATCCCAGAATCCAGAGTTTTTGAGAGTTGGCTTAACCATAAAGAGTGGAAAATCCCAACACACATCCTACGTTTAGCTACTGTTGGAGACCAGAGCTCACATTTTAAATCTGCCCACTGTAGAGCTTCATTACCTAAGTAACAGGCAATGCTAGCAGGAAAGTCAAGCTGTGGTCAGAGCACAGCTACTTACCACCCTTAAGGCGGAGGGGCAGACTGTGGCCCAGGGTGCTCAGTGTGAGCCTTTTGATAAACAGTCACAAGTGACATACAAAGTGTGCAGGTGAGGAGTCACACAAAGCAGCAGGGCAGACGGTGCTGAGTACCCGAAAATAAAGGCAGAAGCCTCTGTGTTGGGCACAGAGGTTCCTCGGGGCAACGCTAATCCACTCTTCACGTTAATTTAAAGTATTTCTTACCTTGAGTATCATGGACATATACACAGATTTAATCAGCCGTGCTTCATCTGTGTACACCTACTACGATATTTGATATTTCCGGTGCGTTATTTATCCACTAGGTCTGCCAGGCCAAAGCTCGGCTCCTCCCTGGGTCTCGCTCATACCTAGACTCCACAAATAACTGGGCCCCTTCCCAGATTTAGGACGCATCCTGCTTGGACCTCACCTCTAACCAGACCCCACCCTCGGTTTAGGCCACACCCCTGCATAGACCACACCCTGTCTGGGCCACACCCCGCCTAGGCCACACCCTTGTACCAATTTCTGCCCTAGTTTGTTTTCTATTGTTTTGATAAATACTATAACCAAAAGCAACACAGGAGGAAAAGGCTTATTTTAGTTTACAGGTTCAGGTCTTATCACTGATGGCCGTCTAGGAAGTGGTTAGAAATGCAGTCTTGAGTCCTGTACCAAACCTTCTTGTTTATGATTTAGACGTGAAATACTCCTCCAGACTCATGTGTTTCATCACTAGGTCTCTAGTAACGTTGAGACTGTGGAACCTTTAGGGGGCTGGCTCAGCTGGAGGAGGTGGGTTGCTAGGGGCAGGTCTTGGCGTTCCTTGCTCTTCTTTTCGGGTCTGAGCTCTGTCTGCTTTCTGACCCTCTGAGGTGTGTAACGCTGTGCTGGGCCATCTGCTCCCTCAGCCAAAGAGCAGGCAGGTTCAGCCTCCGTGACTTCTCTCCCACAAGGGACTGTCTCTCCTGAACTGTGAGCCAGAAGACTTTCCCCCTCCAGATGCTTCTGGCAGATGCTTTATTATAGTGACAAGAAAAGGAATGGAAACACTACTGAAACAGATTCCAGGGACAAGCACAGTAAATACAGACACAGCAAGCCCTGAGGTGGCTCTGATGTGTATCGGTCACTTACACCGCAACTGCCATGAGCTTCCTGTCTGCTTCACATGCAACACTCTAGCCTGACAGAAGCCCTGACTATGGAGTGGCTCATTCTCTGTAAAAGATGGCTGGGTTTGATGGAATCCACGTTTTTGTTTATACCCCTTTCTCTACATTTTAATATTAACCCCCTGCAGTGCAGTAAGACTTTTCCAAGAGCTTTGCAGACTTGGCACGCATTCATCTTGACCCAGCAAGAGTAGATTGGTGGTACCAACACACTCCAACACATCAGGAGACAGACCCACTGACAACTTACATGCAGCTAGTACACAAATGGCAGCTAGGTCAAGAAAGCCAATGTTTCCTATACAGGTGACCTTCCACTTATAACGGTGCTATGCTCCAGTAACCATGTCATAAACTGATAATATCCCAAGTGGAAGATACATTGAAACTACCCAACATACCAACCATACCATCTCAGCAGCAGAGCTGCTGTGTACTGAGGTAGTTCAATCCTATGTGATCCAAGGGCTGGCTAGCAGGTAAAGCATTGGCCACAGTAGCTGTCCAGTCAGATGGCACCACATAGTGCTAGACCAGGAAAATATTCACATTAAAACTCCCAGTAACTTTCTACTAACCTGTGTGTCATGTCTCATCATAACAAGGTAGACAAGTTGAACCATCACAAATCAGAGACCATATGTGCTTTGGGCCAATGGGTTCTGTCAGATACTTAGTTAGCTACTTACTCCTTGCTCCTTTATTTATTAAGCAGTAAGTGTGCCTGGTTATGTGCACATGTGTGTATGTATGACTGTGTGTGTGCCTGTGTGCATGAGCAAGTGTGTGTGTGTGTGAGTGAGTATGTGTGAGTATGTGTGTGCATGTGTATGTGTGTGTATGCGTGTGTGTGTGTTTGTGTGTGTGTGCGCGTGTGTGTACATCTCACCATGTAGCCCAAGTCTCAAATTCATGATCTTCTACCACTGCCTACAGAGTGTCAGGACTACAGGCTCATGCCCCCTCCCCCACACCTGTTTTAATTTATTATCATTGGTTTCTTTCCTAGTATCTTTTTGAAAGAAAGGAAGCCAGGACACTGCTTCTGTGATGTAAGCTGCAGCATTAGGTCATCACTTTACACGTGCTTGGAAATGATGCATATGCTACATAAATTTGTATATAAGGGGTTGATTCTACTTCCTGGTAACACAGTGAGAGTATATTGCTACTTTGGGCTTTCCAATTCGTGCAGAAAAAATCCAGGAAGTGGCTTAATCATACCTGTCTGTACCTCTAGTCTCCCAGAAGCACAGCAAGTGAGTTTACAACATTCTGAAAACATTTTGCAGAGAATTTTTTCTGCTGAAGGCTAGCCCAGTGAGCGCTCAATTCCACTTTTAACTCAACCAGAGGAGAAGCTGTTGTGTAGACACATGGGATAGTCAAGTACCTAGCATACGGAGAATAATGCCAGACGTGGACCATACAGAGAGATATGTAAGCCGTTGGCTACAGCGACTGGAAAGAGATAGAGGAGAAAGAAGGTGGATGAAGCTCTGAGGATGGCCTCATCCTTCAGATACAAACAGAATGTCAAAAGAAATGCAAGAAGACCGTGAACACAGCCAGCTGCCTTTCCTTAGGGGAGTGCAGAGCAGAGCTGGGACCGATTAGCTGTCACTGGCTATCTCCAGCTATCTCCACATACCTGTTACCCGCAGTCTGCCTGTGCCAACCATGACGCCCTGCTCCTCGGCAGTGAACAATGGCCTGCCATCTTCAGAACTGATCTGAAAGCGCTGGTTCTGGACTTCTACCATCTGCGCACCTGAAAGACCAATCAGTACAGCATATTAGCCGTGTTTACTGTAAGCCGCATTGATTCCTTGTTTTTACAACTCTTGTGTCAACCACTACTGAACAAAGCACTTCCCTGTGTGTACTGGCTTCCCTGTGTGTACTGGCTTCCCTG
>NW_021621022.1:278842-372541 GCF_004785775.1 Grammomys surdaster
GCTTCCCTGTGTGTACTGGCTTCCCTGTGTGTACTGGCTTCCCTGTGAGTACCAGGGCACTCACCTCACAGCATCCCTACCACAGTAATAATACATAAACCCAAAAATTGGCTTTGTTGACAGATGTAGTTAGGAATTAAAGCTCACAATTTGCTCAATTTTCTTTTTCTTAAGAAAATCTGGTTTTACTTTTTGATAATGGTGGTTTGAATAGGTATGGCCCCATAGATTCATGTCTTTGAATGCTTGGTCCATAGGGAATGGCACTATTAGGAGGTGAGGCCTTGTTGGAGAAAGTGTGTCACTGTGGGGGGAGGCACTGGGGTCTCCTATGCTCAAGCTCTGCCCAGTGTGGTGCCCAGCTGCCTGCAGATGCAGATGCAGAACTCTCAGCTCCCCAGCACCATGTCTGCCTGGATGCTGCCATGCTTCTGGCCGTGATAATGGACTGAACCTCTGAACCTGTAAGCCAGCCCCGATTAAACGCTTTCCTTTGTAAGAGTTGCCATTGTCATGGTGTCTCTTCACAGCAATAAAACCCAAACTTAGACAATAATTATGTACTTTTTTTTTTCTATCTGGTGACTCAGGGCCACTAACATCTCTTATATATGTTATATTAATATTGACTCATTTGGAATGAAAATAACATTTTCTGACAAAAAGTTAGGAAAATATAGGGCAGCACCATCACTGCTTGCTTCATGCAAGAGCGATGGAATACATTGTACATAGATCCGCTCATTTCCATGAAAGACACGGCAGCCACAGAGGCGTCTCTCCGACTCCCTTACATCCTGGAGACAATGCAGAGTGGGAATACCCTTCTCTTTATTTGTCAGAGTGAAAATGGACCCCTTTTGATTTTCTCCCCAACACGACCCCTTGAGCCGCTCTTTCTGACCATTGCACTTGCTAGTCTTGTCTTCCTGTCAAATCTGGACATTTTGTGGCAGTGTTAAGAATCCTTGTGTGACAGTACACATGTGATTTCCTGGCCCATCTGTGGCACTCATTGCAACATTGCAACATGGGCATTTCCATTTTGGGTTCCTCAGAACAGCTCTGAGTTTGTCCCTATTCATAAGATGGGTTTCTGGAACCCGTCCTGGATTAGACCTCTAAGAGCTAACAATGGTGGTCCCTCTATGAGGGTGCTATCCAGCCTCTTGGCAAGTTCTAGCTTCTTCATAGAAGAGTGAGGCACACACTTAGACCACACTTAGTCCATAGACCCACTTAGATGCCCCACTCTGCCCTACTGCTACTTCTTATCAATCTCTGCCATTTTCTCAACTTCCAGAAATTCCCCTCTGTGATGCGGTGCTTAGCCCCACACCCTTCTCCATGTTTGGCACTGTTTCTTCTATAAAAGCCTTAGAAGTTTTGCATCAAAAGTTGTTCTGTGTCCTCTGGGATTTGGTGCTTAGACAAGCGGGTTCCAAGCTCTAGCAAGGGCTGTCACACGCTGGTGTGTTTTTCCATGGGCCACTCTCAGAAAATGAATTTGCTATTTGTCTTGTTGTTGCAACAAGACACCCAACAGAAGCAAGAAAGGTTTATTATGGCTTCTGGTTCTAGGAGGTTGTGGCAGGAACCGGTTTGGGTCAGGAGCAAGTCACTGGTCACACTGCATTAGCAGCCAGGACGTAGAGAACAAACAGAATGGCTTGACTGTAAAACCCCAAGTCCATCCACAGTGACCCACTCTCTTCAATGAGCTCTCACTTCCTAATGGCACAACCTTCCAAAACAGGGTCACCAACTGGGGACCAAGTGTTAAAACACATCAGTCTATTGAGGACGTGCTCCATTCAAACCACAACACAGTGGTCTGTGGTCCCAGTGACACCTCTTCATATTGCTGATTCCTCCTGTCATGAGTCCCCATGGTTTGACCCCTTTCTATCCCCATAAAACTGACAAGGCTGTCCCCTCCTTTTCCCAGGCTGCTCTCTGTCCCCCAACCCATGAGAGACTGCCCAGCAGTTTGATTCCCCAGCAAACTGTCTTTTCACCCACAGAGGTCTAGTTTTCACTGATAACTGTAAGCAGCTGAGATAAAAATACTTTCTAGGAGAAAGGATTTCTGGCTCTAAAGGGGATAGCAACCCCACTGGAAGACCAAGAGAGTCAACTAACCTGGACCCTTGGGGCTCTCAGAGACTGAATCACCAACCAAAGAACATACACGGGCTGGACCTAGGCCTCCCTGCTCATATACAGCAGATGTGCAGCTTGACCTTCATGTGGGTCCTGGACTACTGAAATGGGGTCTCTCTCAAAAGCTGTTGCCTGTATGTGGGGTATGTTCTACTAGCTGGGCTGCCTTGATGCACTCAATGGGAGAAGAAACACCTAACTTCAGAGAGACTTGAAGTATCAGGGTGTTGGGGAATGATACCTAGGAGAAGTCCCCACCTGCTCAGAGGAGAAAGGGATGGAGATGGGGGATTGTGGGAGGGAGTGACCGGAAGGGGGACAGCGAGTGAGCAGGATGTAGTGAATAAGAAAAATAAATAAATAAAATAAATAAATAAATAAATAAATAAATAAATAAATACCACTTTCAATGAGAAACTTTTTGTTTAAGCCTGCGTAACTCCTGACCGTTTCTTGGAGATGAGAACGGGAATCCCGTGTGTGGCAAAAGACAGAGTGCCACCATTGCAGGACACTGATGGAAGGAGCAGACACAGCAACAGGAAGGAGCTAGTCTGGGTCCACCCTTGTTGACTGTTCTTTTAGCTCCCAGAATTTGAAAAGACTCCCCTTTCATCTATAAATATAGAAAATATTGTGTTGTGGCTTGGAAGACTGCTCAGTGGGCAAAGCATCTGCCCTGCAAATGTAAGGACCGGAGACTCCCAGCATCCATGTAAATACACGGCAGGCCGCCTGGTGTCTCAGCACTCAGCAGGCAGAGACGAGGGATCCTGGAACAAGCTGCCCAGCTAGGCTAGCCAAATCACTGGGCTCCAAGTGAGAGACCTCGTCTCCATGTTTAAAGTAGAAGGTGATAGAAGACACCCAGTGTCAACCTGTGGCCTCACACATAGTGTTCATGGGAGACACGAACACACATGTCCTCCAGCACACATGTGGGAGCACATCCACACACGCGTGCACAGCCACACACATACAGATGCCATGCTCCCCCTTGGGGTAAGGGACTGAAGGTGAACAAAATACATTTTATGCTATTCTCCAAGGACATGTAAGTAAGAAATTTTGTTGTATATGTGTTCATTTCTGTATTTTTTGTATAACAAGTTCAAATTTATAAAAATAAATTTTAGACTTTCATGTACCTTTCATATAGATTTACTAACTCTCAGCCATATCATTTCTGTATTAATACGTAAGATTGTTCGCCATTAAATGTTCCTCGCAGACTGTAAAAAAAGAAAAAGTTCCCGTCTTAGCATCCACTTTCCCACCTATAAAGCACAGGTACTTTATCAATATCCAAACACCCTGATAAATCACATTTAAAAAACAAAGCAAATAAGCAATTTTTAAGGGTCTGGAAAGACTGCCCTCCCCATTATGTGCATGTTTCCCGTGTGCTGTTATTTGACCACACATGGAATCCAGGACGGACACATTCAACAAATGCTCACTGAGTGAATGAGAAAAATATGCAATGCCCCTCAAACATCTGAAGCCAGCAGCTGATTACAGAATTTAGAGAACGGTGCTAAGAGGGCTGCAGTGGGGACCTAGCATTTGCCTAACTGAAGACCAACTGGCTGCTTTTGAAAACTACAGCCAAGCGGGTGGGAGGTGGGGAAGAGCTGGACGTTCCGTAAGCTGCAGTCACTGTGTCCTGTGCAAATGAGGGGAGGAGATACACTGGAAAGGGGGGGGAGTGTGGACTAAGAGGGGTTAGGGGAGGAGAGGGCATGGGGGAAGCGAAGGGAAAGGGGGGAGAATAAGAGAGAAAGCAGAAAGAGATGAGAAGGGATGGAGAGAGTGTGGATATGCCTCTGGCTCTGCGCCAAGGCCTCTGTTCTCTTGGGGCTAGCTAACCTGGTCACTGGCAGATATATGGTCTTTTGAATATAATATTTTGTTTCTAGCCCTAACCTTCATAGGCCTCTATTGCCTGGATCTGAAATCATTTTGATGAAAGTATCAGGGGCTGTGGAGGTTCTCAGTGGGTAAACGCCTTGCCATGTACTCAGTGAGGACCCAAATCCCAGAAAGCATCCATGTGAAAGCTGGATGAAGCAACTCAACTCATGCATGTAACCCCAATGCTGACGGTACGGAGACAGGGGCATCCCAGAATTCACTGGCTCTCCAGCCTAGCCAAATGGGTGAGCTCAGGTTCAGTGAGAGACCTTGTCCTCAAATGGGGAAGACAGCAGCAGTTGGCCACCTGCCTCCATACTCACACACACACACACACACACAGATACACACTCACATACCTCTACCTCTCTGTGCTAACTGTTCTCTATGAACAGCATGAAAGCTAGAAGGCTCATGTTTTATTCTAAATAAACTTGCAGTTCTTTAGAAGAAACGTCCGTCTGTTCAGCACCGTCCACGGACCTGGAGCCAGTAAGCGCCTGTGAGGATGGTGGACTCACCCACTTTCACCCGGCCTGTGACCTCCCCTTCTGAGTTGCGAGCACTGACTGTCACGTTCTGAGTTGACTGCAGAAGCAGAGATGAGTCCTGGAAAGGATTTACAAAATTAACGAAGTACACCTTTATATTTGCATATAGTTTATATTTGCATTCTATATCACTACACACACACATACACACATACACACACATATATATATATTGCAAATGTATGGGATCCCAGTGATATATATATATGTATATATATATGATTTGCATATATATGATTTGCAGTAAAAATTAAAAACTGAAATTTATATTATTTTCAGGGTATAAATCTATTAACTTTTAAAAATAGGTTATAATAATTCTTTGAGTTGAAAATGCTGCTCCTGCCATGTTAATTAGTTGTCAAGGCAAACGGGTTCTAATGAGCATTGTACCTTTGCCAAGCCTCCCATAGTGGGGGGTTATTGTTTGTTATAGTTTGTTGTCAGTGTTATTTATGTCTGAGGCATTTGTAGGGGAGAGATCAGAGAATAGTTAGTCAACAAGAAATTCCACACTGCTTACTGTCAAAGTGCAAAGATTTCTCCCAATAAAACTAAAAGCCTAACACAGAAAGATAAGGACCACAGGAGCCCCCAGCTGTGTGATCTGAAGAAGACTGTCACTTAAGAGGTGGGGAGGGTGGAGGATGTTATCAGTGGGTATGAGTTACGGTTCAGCAGGAACCAGATGTCGGGGGTGCTGTGAAGCACCAGTTAACAGCCTAACATAGTTCACATTGTAGCAGTGATACACTACAGAATTCAAAAAGCTAGAAGACATCACTTTTAACGTTTCCACAAAAAAGAAATGATAAATTTTGGTGGGAATATACTTGACCTAGTTCCAACATTACCCAATGTACCTATGTGTTGAAAACATCCCAGGGTATTCTTTAAAATGTAAGTTTTGGGGAGGCGAGATGTCTCCATAGATAAAAAGCTTCTCGTGCAAGACTGACCACCTGACTTCCATCCCTGCATCCCATCATGGAGGCGGAGCAACAACTTCCAAACATTGTCCCCTTCCAACACACACACCACAAACACCACAGACACACACACACCACACACACACTCATAGTAAATAAAAATGTTTGAGAAATACGTAATGTATGATGTGTGTTTCCTGGTGCTTCATGAATGTGTGCTTGAGAAAGGCCACCATGACTGTGCAAACTCAGGTCCTCATGCTTGTGAAGTAGGCACGTTATCAACTGAGCCATCTCCCCAGCCCCACACACTGCTTTAGAGAGTGCTACAAAGCCAGAGTTAGAGGCCAGAGCAACGTTCATGAAGAAGACATTCTTTCAGCTCAGCACTGTAGATCGGTATTGAATGGCAAACTCTTCAGATCGATAAGGAAGCTCACCCTCTAGGACTTTATAGAAAACCTCTCCCTAGAAACTCATGACTAACACACTGGCTCCCACCGGTTTCTGAGGGGCAGATCAGTTCTGCCTATATTAGTATTGTTACAAATTGCTGTGCACAGTTAAGTTCATTGTTTCTGTATTTTATGTCCTGGCCGACATCGATGTCACATTGTGAGCCCTTAATATGTAGTTGGTTTTCTGACTTATTTTCTAATTGCATTCCTTGTTCTTCTAAAGCATTCTGGAAATGGCAGCCTGATAAAAATATAACTGAAGTTGCTCGTTCTAGAAAGTTCCATTTGCTATAATCTATTTACCTGACTTTAGTCTCCAGGTCCTGAGGGATGACTTGGGAAAGTGGGGAGAATGAGCTCTCATATTTTAATTTATTCAGACCTGACTTTCTAACAAAAGCAAGTGCTAATTTTCCTGGTCCTCATACAGCAGAGTTCTTAACATTTCCAAGTATGTATTTCAAGTAGTCTAACATTTCCTACTATGGTTAATGTGAGCGCACTGCAGCGATACGCTCATATCTGATTCATGCATGAATCAGCCACAGTTACAGATCCTCTGTTATAAGCTCCTCTGGCCAGCAAGATTCCTAGGAGTAATACAACACCACCCTGGCTAAGACTTCACCTAAGTTCTGCCCACCCTAGAACCTCCCCTTTGTGTCAGTACTGACTATGACCCTTGAAGTACTCTAATAGACCAGAGCGTGGCACACATGCCTCTGGGGCCTTCCCCTTCCCCTATTCCCTCGGCCTGTTAGATCACATTCCTAAAGCCAGCCACCAAGGGCTCTTCCCTTATTTGGCCACTTCTTCCCCCTGAGGCTGACTACCAGGTTCTAGCTATCAAAGCACTGAAGTCCAGCAATCAAAAGGCACCTTTAGCTCACCTAATTAACATACCCAATCAAAACAAACCAACTCATCCTGGCCAGGTGGGAGGTGTGAGGGGTGAGGGTCTCCCTCAACCATCATAAACTGCCATTTGCCCATGGGTCTTGTCTGTCTTCTCTCTATCTAGAGGCAATCCTTTGTCCCTCCAGGTCAAATATCCCTCCCCACCTCCCCTGTTCTTCTCCCTTTCTCCTTTGCCCTCTATCTCCTGTCTTTGTATCTTGCTTCCTGTTCTCTGTCCTTCTGGGGCAAGTAAGTTTCCTTTTGCTGAGAACTTGTCTCAGGGTGCACTGTGCTGATACTGGTCCTTACAAGTCTCATTCTGCAGCCGGTAGGACACCCTGGTGGATGTTCTGACGGTTCTTTGTGAATAGCTTTACTTCAGTCTCTGTGATTCTTTTTTTTTAGTTCCATGGAGGCTTTTCATAGTGACTGGGGTGGAGCTGCTTACGGTGCGTCTTGGGCTCACAAACCTCTGAGTAGCACAACTAATCCAGAATGTCTGTATGACTGGAGTCTCTCCCGAGATCCTCAGGGAGCCCCGAGTGCCACAAAGCAAGGCTGTTCAGATGCTTGCACCAGTGGATGGATGGTCAATTGTTCTGGGTAAAGATGGTTTAATCCTAAATTACTTCATTTTTCATGAGCTAAATTGCTGAGGCTACTAAACTCAGAGCAGAAGCATTTAAGAACAAAATCTTTATACTACATGTTCTGTAAATTTAGTCTACTGTCCAATAACACATTATTAGACAGAATATATCATGAATGTTTATACACACCTACTTGCTAAAAATCCTCTCTGAAAAACAGGATTTCTGTGCTTAACTGTTACTTATTTTTCACAGATTATGTAAAACACAATCTTCTTACCGCTCTGGAGCGTACTTCTTTGACGTACAGCGGAAATAAAAATTCCGACTCCCCTTCCAGGCGAAGTCCATCTGCTGTAACATGCAAGTGACCCATTCCTATCTGATAAAGAAAAGAGACAGGAAGTTTCCACTGATTTATTTTTTGCTTCTTTTCAATTAACTAAAATTACACATGCATCTTCATACATTCCTTTCATTTTTCTGTATTTCTCCTAAATGTCTATTTGAAACTTTAGTTGCTTATATTCAATATTTATTTGAAAAATTTTTTGTAAGTATTAAGATCTATATGAGAAATGTGTATAAGATTTATCAAATAATTTTATGATAAACTCCTAAGACCCATGACCATATTAAAAAAATAAACATTGATGATTGATTGGTTGATTGATTAATTGATTGGTTGATTGATTGTTTGATCGTGGCCACATATGCGCCATGGCATCTATGTAGAGTTCAGGGAACAACTTGCAAAAGTTGGCTCTCTTCCTTGGCCAGGAATCAAGCTCAGGTTGTCAGGGGTGGCCAGTCCCTTTGCCTCCTGAGCATCCCTCCGTGTGGAGAGCAGAGTGAGAGGATATGTAAAGAACAGAAGTCCTGGTGAATGTGTATGTTTGGCAGCCACTTCAAGAACCCAATGTCACAGACACACCTATGGGAGGGTCAAAGCCTTCCTCCAGGCAAGGATCTGATGAAATTGGCAGAGCCAACCTCTCTGGTTCACATCCAGATGTTGACAGTGTGCAAAACCCAGCCACTGCAGCTTCCCCTCCCAAATAATTGCAACCTGAGACTTCTCTCCTACTGAGACCTCCTACAGGAACAAGCTAACTCTTCCCCTGTGCAGTGCACAATGGACCACTGAGGAGGGTGTGGTGTAATTGGTACTGCCCCAGTGGAGTGAGCACAGCCCATCAATCCCAGCTTTTCTGAACATGTCTGTCAGTCTTCATTCCCTCAGCACCCTAGTCAGGCTTCCAGGACCAAGCTGTGCTGGCCCTGACACCTTGACTCTGCTTTTTAATTTTTAAATAAAGATATAATAAATGGGCTCCTCCGAGGCATACAGTTCTTGTAGTTTTAGCCCACAAACGTATATACTTATGCGAACCACCAGCACAATTAGGATTCACATCCCTCAAGACATCCTAAACACCCTTTTTAAGACTGCATGTTCACTGTGTTCTTGATGAAATGAACATTTATTGGAGAACTTTAGCTGAGAAGCACTTTCAGGAAGAGAGAGTCGGTGTTCCAGGGGCTGTGTTCCCTAAGTCTACAGTCAGAGAGGGCCAGTAAAACAAAGACAAAGCACCAGAGATCACAGTGACCACCCACAGTAAAACCATCTGGGGTTACTCAGCTTCGTCCCCTGTGCATTCCTGGCCACACTGGGCCACTTCTTCCTTCAGCGTGGGTAGCCTTGGAAGGACCATACTACACGCTCATGCAGCAGCACCGATTCCCATGCTCTGAAGCACAGCCCTGGGTCCTGGCCATCACCAGGGTCATCCTATCCCTGCCATCCTTGGCATGCATCCCACCCAAGAATTCAAGAAAGGCCTCCTCCATGTTGACTGAATGGGCATTATCAATTTATTCCCCACATCTCAAGGAGGCCCGGAGCAGGGGAGGCGGCTGCCTCAATGCTGAGATCTGAATAGAGACAGTCTAGGAGAATCCACGATTAGTACAGCTCTGTGACCTGAGACAGGAGCACTGTGTCGGGGATGAGCAGTCCCGTTGTCCTCATCCCCCTGGACACTTGATAGAGACACAAATCATGTTATGGAGTAAACATCTCTCCGTAGCTTTCAGAAGAAACTCCTTACAGAATATAGTTTTTTCCTTCTATAGTGTTAGAGATAGTTATAAGTCAGTTTACAGATATCTACCTCTGTTTTTTAGCTGTTGCATACTACCCCATAGTATGAATGCAACATCTGCTTATTGTTTTTATTGTTCAAGAATTTCATGCATGCATACTGCATTTTGGTAAAAATCTATCCCTTTCTCTCCATTCCTCTCCTATCCTCTACTTTTCCTCTCCAACTTCATGTGCTCACAGAAGACTTTAATCTATTATTTTACTTGAATAGGAGTGATGCTGGATTGTAACATTTCCTCCCAAATTTTATAAAAATAGAACAGTCACCTCAGTGCATTTGCTCAGCCCAGGGAGTGGCATTATTAGAAGGTGTGACCTTGTTGGAGTAGGTATGTCACTGTGGATGTGGGCTTTAAGACCCTCATCCTAGCTGCCTGGAAGTCAGTATTCTGCTAGCAGCCTTCAGATGAAGATGTAGAACTCTCAGTTCCTTCTGCACCATGCCTGCCTGGATGCTGCCATGTTCCCACCTTGATGATAATGGACTGAACCTCTGAGCCTGTAAGCCAGACCCAATTAAATGTTGTCCGTATAACAGTTGCCTTGGTCATGGAGTCTGTTCACAGCAGTAAAACCCTAACTAAGACACACCCACTCCTAAAAAGGTCATCTAACCTTTCATTTCTATTCATCCTCTAGGATTAGAAAATATTTATTGAGGACCTAATTGCATCCAATAAACGGGGATATGGATAAGGAAGCAAAAAGTACAATATCCTATTGGTTCCTTAGGTTTTTTTATGGCAAAAAATGAGATGTAACAATAATGTAGACAATTAAAGGCATATTGGAGTGTCTGACGACTGCATTGTGGGACTTAGCTGAGCTAAAAGGGTGAGTCTTCAGGGAATTTTGTTTAATGGAATGTGAAGGATAAACTGTGTCGTAGATTATACAAAGAAAACAGGTTTGGGACTCTTAACAGCCCAAAGCACAAAGAAAGCCTGGTGTGTGAGCTGGGTTCTGAGTTCAGGCAGAAGATACCACGCCTGGAAGGAAAAGCTCAGGCAGCTGTCCATGGTGCCTTTGCCTTCTTTATCTTCATAACATGGTTACTCAGAGGACAAATGGTACCAACTGGCAAGCTGAAGACACAGGCTGTAACAAAAAGCCTATTTGTATCATCAGACACCTGTGATCACCGGGTTTGTTCTGATGACCCCAGAGATGATGATACATACCTGCTGCACATGGTGAGATTTATCTCTCTCCTCCAAACTCAGCCTTGAGGATATCCTGTCCCCTTAAACAGAGAATGACATTTGCCAGACACAGTCTGTTCTCTGCTTCAATCCCATCCTGGTAATGGTAACACTTAAATCAAATCTTTCAATTTGGTGTTTAGACTAATAAACTATAACACTCTTTAGAAAGACATAAATAGCCTGGGAAGAAGCCAAGATGATAGTTAAAATTCCAGAGTGCCATAGTTTTGTTTTGTTTTCTTTTTCTTTTTTTTTTTTTTTAGAATTATTTATTTATTTTATGTATGAGTACACTGTTGCTGTCTTCAGACACACCAGAAGAGGGCATCAGATCCCATTAGAGATGGTCATGAGCCACCATGTGGTTGCTGGGAATTGAACTCAGGACCTGTGGAAGAGCAGTCAGTGCTCTTAACCGCTGAGCCATCTCTCCAGCCCCCTTGTTTTCTTTTTTTAATCATAGACTCCATTCTTTTGAAAGGCAATGAGAAGAGGCAGAGAGTTTATGGCGTCCATGTCAGACCAACAGCATGGGATGACAGTCGGGCTAGGCATCGTACAGGCAGAGTGGAGGAGGGCAGGCCATTCTCCAGTGCTAGCCAGCACAGTCCTGGAAAATGTCATCAGATTAGTGACAAAGAGCTGCTAAATGAGGCCATCGCCCAGGTTAGACAGTTTAGTGAAGAATCAAGAACTCAGAGGCTGAGCATTCAGCTCAGTACCTGGCGTGTGCAAAGCCCTGGGTTATGTCCTCAGCATAAAGGAAGAAAATAAAAAAGGTAAGGTGACAAGGGAGGGAGGGGTCACTCCTCCAGTCTCTGTTCCAGGCTACATCACATTGCCTCTCCTTCTCATGTGCTGCCCCCTGCAGGCACTGACTGGCACTGTGCCTCTCCTCTGGCCAGTTCCTTCAGATGCCTGTCTCCAGCTGAAGGCATTGCAATGGGCAAAAGAGTCTTAACATATCCCAATGAACAAGCCACTGAAGTGTGATATATGGACTAATTTTCATATAATTATTGCCATGAGATTTTCAAAACACAATGCCTCCTCCCCCTTTATAAGGACAAAACTCTAGTTGTAAAATACAGAATATCCTGACATTTGGGGAATAATTTGTGGAGTTTGTCTTGATTTTTGTCTTTCAAGTTTAATGAAGGAGCAAAGATTGACAGAGGAATATAATTCTAGTAGCTCATATGCCTCCTCTTCTATTGGATGAAGCAAACCATAGGCCTGCCCACACACGGGCCTCACGCTCAAGTTACAGCGGATGTGTTCCAGCGGATAAACATCATGGAGATGTCTTAGAATTTTGCCAAGTAAGTTATTAAGAAGGAATAAAGGTATTTAAAAGTGAAGGTTTGTGACCATGTAAAGGCATTTAGTGGCTATTATGATAACCATCTAATTGATTCTATAATTCTGTGCAGATAATCATAAAGTTAGGATTCAATACAGAATTTTTTCTGTAATAAAACAACAAAGGTTTTATGTGATTAGGAATCTGGGTCCACAAAAATAAGAAACTAATATTTAATTAAAACCCACAAGCAAAGTATATGTGCATAAAATCATCAGTTTTATACCAGGAAGGACCACAGAATCATTTGTTATGTCAAGTGCCTTAGAAAAGAAGGAAGTTGTGGTGATTTGATGGAGTCCGCCCAACAGACTCAGGAGGTAGAATCCTTGGTCCTCACCCAGTAGGTGGCATTGTTTTAAGAGGTTTAGGAAGTGCAGCTTTGCTGGAGAGAGTATGTCACTGGGGGTGGGCTTTAAGATGCTATAGCCTTCCTCACTTACTTCCAATTCACTCTCTACTTTTGCCGTTGAAGATGTGAGCTTCTAGTTTCCTGCTCTGGCTACCACACCTGCCTGCAGCCATGCTTTCTCACCATGATGGTGGAGTCATATCCTTCCAGAACTATAAACCCAAATAAACTGCTCCTTCTATAAGTTGCCTTGGTTATAGTAATTTATCTCAGCAATATAAAAGTAACTAAGGCAGAAGCAAGGGGCACTGAGGTAAATACTTCACTCAAGCTTTCTCACAGAGTTGGTACAATTTTTTTTGAGAGTTTTGATTTTTACTGCATCTCCTGTTAACTGTCACATTCTAAAACATGTCATCACACCTCTGAAGGGGCATACAGTTACTGGAAAGAGTCCCAGAGAGCCCCCTGAGGGGTTTCAATCACATCAACATAGAAGAAGCTCTGGCTTGACATGTGCTGGAGAATGGAAGGACCTGGCTGTCCCCCACTGCTGGTGGTCATGGAGAGGATGACTCGGTGCTGTACCAGGCTCCATCACAAGACGAGGTCCATCAATGCTCAGTTCCACACCAGCATGCTCACTGAAGAGAACGGGTCTCAATTGAAATATCTAGATTGGGGGCTGGAGAGACGGCTCAGTGGTTAAGAGCACTAACTGTTCTTCCAGAGGTCCTGAGTTCAATTCCTAGCAACCACATGGTGGCTCACAACATCTGTAATGGCATCAGATGCCTTCTTCTGGTGTGTCTGAAAACTATTACAGTGTACTCATATATATAAAATAAATAAAAAAAGAAATATCTAGAAATATTCTGGATCTCAAGCTCAGGAAGATAGTCAATTCTTGAAGAAAATGATGTGGTCTTGCTTACAATTTCAGGGGCTTTGACTCAGCATGCAACATCATGAAAGCCATGGCCATCAGGAAACGTACAATGACATCCATGTTGGTGCATAGGATCTGAGTTACCCAGGGGTAGGAAAGGATCTTATTAGACCAATCAGTCACATCGCAACACCATGGTAGAAGATATCAGTTCCAGAGAGATTTTGAGAGTTGTGAGTAGGATTTTAGAAGAAACGCAGAGGTGATTGGGGGGTGGGGTGCTAGGTATTGACTTGAAATTTTCATGCACATTGGGTAAGTGTTCTTCACTGAGTTGGACTTCCATGCCAAATACACAGACACTTTTGGCTTTTTGAGACAGTCTCATGTTGTCTAGGGTGTCCTTGAACTCACTATATGCCTGATTTACTTTGAGCTCCAGATCCTCCTGCCTCCTTCCACTATGTTCTGGGATTACACATGTACACCACCATGCCTGGCTCAACTGTAGAATCTGGATGCTCTCCCAGGATCACCATACACTCACCAAAGCCCAGGGTCGGCTGCATATCTACATTCTTTTCTGAGTTTTTAATTCTCTCCAAATTACACCATCTTAGGTTAAAATAAAAATCATCAGGATGTTATCTAATTCCATTCCCAAGCTCCCAATGAAGAATTACCAACTACTTAATGACACTTATCTAAGGAAATGCCCATAGAGGCTTCTAAAAATGCTGCACTCTACTGCCCAGTGATAGATTCTTAATTGGACAGTTCTTGCTGGCAGATCTTCAGTAGCTACAACTGACAGAAATTAGTTTCAAATCTGTACGGATGAATCCACCTGGAGTTTGCCACCTTATAGAAAGAGAAATGTCACCCATTACAACAATAAATGACAGTGAACACTACTAGCCAGTGGCGTATTTTATAGAAATATAAACTTAGTAACACTTGGCATTATGATTCTGTTTTATTTATTCATCCCCTTCCCCAATAAAAATGCTCCCCAGATTTAATTTTTAAGGTTAATATAGTTACCTTGGCATCACTAATTTTATCTTGCTATAGTTATATTCATTAAATGCTGCAAAATAATCATGAATGCGAAACTATCAGTGACTATAAAGTTTTAGAAGTTTCCTCCATAAGAATTGCCTTGCAGTCACATGTTGGGGGGGGCAGTGTGGGTACAGGGACAGTAGCTTAGGCCCACATACCTGCAGGCAAGCACTGTACCACTGAGCTGGAACCCTAGGCACACACTGACTTTTTTAATGTCCATTTACACAATTGGCTTATCTTATATAGTAACTGCCATGGAATCTTCTAGCACCTCGGCCCTCAGCATCAGTTGTTACATTTCCCAAGTATTTGCAGTCAGCAGTAATTGTGTGCACTGGTATTACATGGAATTTTAATTCTAAGGATTAGAATGTGTGAGGTGCTGTGACGTGAGTCCTTCAGAAGGCAGAATCTGGGCTCAGCCTTACTGAGCTCCGTTCCTTCTCACAGTTATTGTGTTCACATCTCCTGTAGATCTGTCCTTTCCAATTGTCAGCACTCTTTGTCATCCTTTGTGACTTTATTCTGACAGTTTTTGTCACCTTGAAACAACATAGAGTTTTCTGAGAAGACAGACCCTCAATTGAGAAAATGGCTCTATTACATAGAGCTGTAGGTAAGCTTGTGGGGCGTTTTTAGTCAGTGACTGATATGGGAGGTCCCAGCCCATTGTGGGCAGTACAGACATGAAAGGTGGGCCTGGATAGTGTAAGAAAATAAGCTGAACAGCCATGAAGAGCAAGCCAGTAAGCAGCGCTCCTCCTTGGCCTTTGCATAAGCTCCTGCCTCAGGTCCCTGTCCTGACTTCCCTCAGTGATGGAATGTGGTCTGAGAGCCACGAGATGAACCGAATTCCTTCCTCCCCAAAGTGCTTTTGGTCATAGTGTTTTATGACAGCAATAGTTTAATCACTGACTAAGCTGTCTTTCTCCTGATTTCCCTTTGAGTTTGTCTTGGTGTTAATTTTGTTTTTGTTTTTTGTCATTTTCATTTTTGTTTTAAGTAGTCTCACTCTGTAGCTCTGGCTTGTCTTGAATTCTTGACTCTCCAGGCTGGCAACACTGAGATTACTGACCCACACCACCATCCTAGAAAGATCTCCAAGTGGAATGTGTTAGGTCCCAAAGCACTCCTCGGAGACCACCACTCACATATGCAATTAGCAAGAGTGTTTTTATTTCACAAAAGCAAGAAGCCTGCATGCAGAAATCAGCCACTTACAAAAATGGCAACAACCACAGACAAAGGCATGAAGCCTTTTTAGAGGGAACTAGGGGAATTTTAGCTAGGGTTAGGTAATCTATAACTTCATTGGTGGGCACCAGGAATGTTACAGGGATTTCTGATTTGCTTGTGTCCAGTTGGTCAGTGAACTGCTGTCCTGTGTCACGAACATTTAACCACAGGATAAGATATCCATACCATCTAAGGCTGCCCAGCACAGCATCCTGAAATAAGATATTTCCCCATCCTTTTGGTTATCTCCAGGCTGTTCTTTGGATGAGGGATTTTATGGCCTTGTTCCTGGAATTTATGGCCTGTTCCTGGAGCTCGTGACTTATGGCACAGCTGGTACATTATTAGACAGTAACCCTAGTAAAGAAGGGACATTGGCTTATATATGAATAAAATAATAATAACAATAATTAATAATAAACTCAATTCCATTCATTTGGTAAAGACCCAGAGTAAGACTGCTGGGTCATGTAACAGCAAAATTTTTAACTCTTAGTGGCTGGCAAACACTTGCCATAGTGGCTACCAACAATGACCAGGGTTCCAATTCCTCCATTTTCTTGCCAAAAATTGTTCTTTAAAAAAAATCTGAACAAAATTATTCCTTGTTTTGTAACAGAACAATAGCCACCCTGATAGGTGTGACGTGCTCTTAGTATAGTTTTGATTGGTGTTCTTCTGATGATTAGTCATACTGAGCAACTTTTCATATACCTATTAGCCATTTTTGGCTTCTTTGAACAACTATCCATCAGGGTTTGTGCCTATTTTCCAAATTGGATTATTAATGTTTCTGCTACCGAGTTGCGAGAATTAGTTATATATTTTAGACATTAACCCTTTATGATGTATAAGGTTTGTAAATACTTTCTCCAGTCTGCAAGCTCTCTTTCTACTTTCTTGATTTTCTCTTTACTATTCAGAAGCTTTAAAACTGATATCATCCTATTTGTTTCCTACTGGTTTTTAAAATGTTTTCAGGATCATACGCAAGGAATCATATATATATATATATATATATATATATATATATATATATATATATGTATACATATATATGTTATTTTCCTAGGAGTATGATCATTTCAGGCCTTAATCTTGAGTCTTTAATGTGTATGCGCTGATTTCTGTGTGTGTGGTCTAAGGCATGGATACTTTTTTATTCTTGTGAATTCATGCTTTCCTGCATTGTTGTTGAGGGGACCACCCTTCCTCCACCACTGGACACCCCACTCAAACCTCCGTTGATTCATTACTGGGGTTTACATTCTGTCCTATGGCTCTAACAGATCTTTATTGCTTAGCATTGTAACTTGTTTCCTTTTTTCTTTTTTTCTTTTTCCCCAAGACAGGGTTTCTCTGTGTAGCCCTGGCTGTCCTGGAACTCACTCTGTAGACCAGGCTGGCCTCAAACTCAGAAATCCGCCTGCCTCTGCCTCCCAAGTGCTGGGATTAAAGGCGTGCGCCACCACTGCCCTGCGTAACTTGTTTCTATAACAGTGATTGCGAGTGATGTTTCTAAATTAGGTCATCTTGTCAAAACTGACCTGCTCCGGGCTGGAGAGATGGCTCAGCGGTTAAGAGCACTGATTGCTCTTCCAGAGGTCCTGAGTTCAAATCCCAGCAACCACATGGTGGCTCACAACCATCCGTAATGAGATTGGATGCCCTCTTCTGGTGTGTCCGAAGACAGCGACAGTGTACTCATAAATAAAATAAATAAATAAATCTTTAAAAAAAAAAAAAAAACTGACCTGCTCCTTTGGCTTCTCTATGGTCTATGTGGATACAAATCTTTAGATTGTGTGATGGTTTGAATAAGAATGGCCACCAAAGACACACATATTTGAATGCTAGTGGCACTGTTTGAAATTATTAGGTTTAAAAGGTGTAGCCTTGTTAGTGGAAGTATGTCAGTGGGTGTGGGCTATAAGGTTTTTAAAAGTCCATGCTAGACACAGTCTCTCCTCTCTCTCTCTCTCTCTCTCTCTCTCTCTCTCTCTCTCTCTCTCTCTCCCTCCCCCCCTCCCTCCCTCCCTCCCTCCCTCCCCCTCCTTCCCTCCCTCCCTCCCTCCTTCCCTGCTACCTGCTCATCTGAATGTAGAACTCTCAGCTATTTTTCCAGTATATGTCTGCCTGTGCTCCCCGCCATGATGATGGACTACGCCTCTGAAACAGTAAGCCAGCCCAAGTTAAATGCTTTCTTTTCTAAGGTTTGACATGATCGTGGTGTCTCTTCACAGCAATAGAAAACTGACTAACACAGGTTATATTTTTCAATTTCCATAAACAATGCATCAGAGTTTTGATAGGGTTGCATTGATTCTGGGAATAACTTTTGGGTTAGGTTATATGGAAAGCTGAAGAATATTTAGGTTTGTATGTTTGTTTCTTTTTTGTTTTGGGGGGGTTGTAAAAAAATATTTTTTTGAGACAAGATCTTGCTATATAACTCAGACTGGCCTCAAATTCACGATTGTCCCGCCTAATCCAGGTGACGGGATTACAGGTGCTTGCTAACATTCTAGGCCCCAAGTATAGTACATTTTTTAAACCTCGTAACATGGACTCCTATTTCCTTCCATCTGTTTATACCTTTTAAATTTTTCTTTCATCAGTGTATTAAATTTGTGTGAACAAGTACTTACTTCCTTAGTTTTCCACTAGACATTTTATTCTTTCAGATGCTATTGAAAATGGGATTGTTTATTATTTCCTTTCCAGCTAGTCTGTCATTTATTTAAAAGAATAGAAATTAGGACTCGGGGACTTTATCTGGACTTTAGAGACATCCAATGTTGCAAAGCTGTGGAAACAAATTATACATCTAGGAGTCACAGGAGGACACCTTGTGCATGACTGTCACCTACCCATGAGGTCTCTAAACAGCCTCATCAAGAGATTCAGCACTGGAGTGGTCCTTATAGGAGCTGCAGACTTGGGAAAATGGGAAATAAATACCCAAAAATGTTCAGGTGAGCAACATGAATCAAGCCTACAGGCATGCTGAATCTAACAGATCAGTTGTTAATGATACTCTATTTTATACCTACAAAGCAGAAATATTACATATTAAGATTTTCTCAGAATAGAAAAAAATTAAAGCACGAGTTAGTAAACAATTTGTGGTCTTACAGCTATGATGTTTCCAAAACAAAGACTCAATCAAGCTCATGTCCATGAGAACAAAGAAGACCATGGCAACTTCTGATCCACCTCGTGGAGGTCACAGCCTGCACCTTGCCACATTCCATGTATGAGGTGTTTTCCTCCACAGGAATGTGTCACTGATGGTGTGCAGGGTCCTTAACAGAATGAGACATGCTAGCATCACATTTATGGGCTCAGAAGACAAGAAATACAAACCCTAACCCACAGAAGGTGCTGGGCTTTCAGGAGAAAGTTTAGTGTCTGGCCTTTCTATCTGCACGGGAGCATTAAAGCCCAGCACCTCTATTGTTTAATGTTAAATACACTCGTATTTGTAACCTTTACTTACATATAATTTATAATAATTTCTAATATATGTATGTAAGTACAATTATATACAAATATAATACAAATATACAATATTTGAATACAACATATTGGATATACAATATAATACAAATATAAAATACAAATAATAAATGTATTCAATAAGCCTTCTTAAGCTATATTTTAATTTTATGAGTATATTACCAGAATGTGTAGAAATACAAATGTTTATTATGTGAAGTGAGTAATGGTAGCTATTGGCTTAAACCGTGACATGACAGAAACAAAGGCATAGAAAAATGTAGGGCTCAGTAAGTGCGCTTTACACTAAACCCCAGACTGTAGCTATCACTCTTGCTTGGGAAGAGGCCAGCCACACATCACACCCTCAGCTGCCTGGAGAAAACATACTGACTAGACTGTGATGTTCCTCACAGTAGTGTTTTTATCTCAGTGGATAGGTCTTGTGCTCAATTCCCAGCACCACGAAATAAACAAAACGGACATAAAATATCAAGACACATAAGCTTGTGCAAGCATTTTTAACATATGGGACTATCTAGAATAGAGTGAATTCTGTAAGACCGCTGGCATTTTATTTACTAAATCTGTTATGAATATTAAAGTCTTTGCACACATTTATGCGCATCAGCACAGAATGTTGAAAACATGCAAATGTTGCATCGCTCTGGCTTGGGTGTGGTTTAAGTGTGTCCACCAAGGCAGTGGTTCTCAACCTGTGGGTCAAGACCCCATGTGGGTCAAATGATACCTTCACAGGAGTCACCTAAAACCATTGGAAATGTCAGGTATTTGCATTATGAATCATAACAGTGACAAAATTACCATAATGAAGTAGCAACCAAAATAATTCTATGGTTAAAGGTCACCACAGCATGAGGAACTGTGTTAAAGAGTTGCAGCATTAGGAAGGTTGAGAATCACTGCTCCAAAGGCTCCTGTGTTGACAGCTCAGTCATGGGGCGGTAGCTTTCTGGACTTTTGAGAGGTCATGGAAGGCCCTTGGGTCAATGGCAACTTGCACTTGAGAGAGTCTGAGATATTGGTCAGGTGGCCCCTAGTTGGCTCTCATGGGAGGGTTGTGATAAATCCCCAGCTGGGCCCCATCCAGTCTGGCTTTTTGTCTGCTGATTGGATTCTTCCTGCCATGTGCATTCTCATACTCACCCCCTCCCCAGGCATCCTGAGGTCCCCATCAGACCTGAACCTAAGTTCTTAAACTGCCAAAATTATGAGCTGAACAAACAAGCCTCGTCTTTAGATTAAGTTGTCAGCTTTAAATGTGACATGTCTACAAACTCCCTACCCCAAAGGCTTGAGGAACACCAGCGAGGAGGAAGCAGAAAGAGTGTAAGAACTGGAGGATGGGAGGGGCTCAGGGAAAGCTCTCGGGCAAGGCATACCCGTTGGACTATGGAACGCATGGTAGTTGTGGTTAACTGCACAAGATCAAGCCAGCCAAAATTCTGCCATAGATAGGTAGACGATCTCTGGGCCACAACCCTTACTATGGAGCTAGTCAATGGATAACTGCTGAAGAAGAGTCACTCTTCTTAGAGGCTGTGGCCACTGAATGGCAGACGTCCCACACTTCAGTGGATGGTCCCACACACCTGCACTTGTGGGCAGCACTAACTGGATTTAGTGAGTTACAAAAATAATTTTATAATAAATATAATAAAAATAATAAATAAATAAATAAATAATGATAAATAATAATAAATATAATATAAATAATATATTATAATAATAATATTATAATATATTAATGTAATTAATATATTATAATATAATTATAATAAAAAATAATAATAAATAATAATGAAATTGGGAGTTGGATCTGTTAGAGAGATACGGAGAGAGTTGTAGAAGGGGAGAGGGATAAAAACGGTCATATTTTAATGTATACATATTTAGTGTATGCATTGTCAAGAATAAAGGGAAATTAAATAAAAAACTAAGTGAAAAACAAACAAAAATCTTCTTCTTTAAAAACAAAGAAGTACTTGCCTCAGGTACTTCTTTATAGTAATTTAATTTAGGTGAGAGCAGGCATGCAATCGCTAAACTATAGGACTGATGGCATTAGGAAAATACAGCTCTATAGATTTTAATCTGTAACGGACCACTAAGACATCTTGACAGAATCAGCCACAAATTCAAGATTAGAATTCTCCTACCTCACATAGATAATGACTAATGGAAAATATAATGCTATAAATAAAAAAAAATCTTACAGTATAATTTACAATGAGTCAGCGAAATAAAAAAAAAAAACCATCATTTAGCTACTGAAATCCTGACATAGACAGGAAACTTCTATCCATGCACTATCAAGGAAATAATCCAGCGAACACATTAGGAGCATGCTCAGAAAAGGGCGACACTCACTGGAGAAAACCACATCACTTTCAGAATCCAGATTGTGAGAGCGAGGTTCACAACAAGGATGGTGAGCAGGAGAAGAACGAATAGGTACAGGCAGCGCTTCCTCCATCCATAAATGCCAATCTTGTAGACATGCTGGTTCTCAGGCCTCTCTATGTGAGTGCCCTCGGTGACCGTGGTGTACTCTTCTCGAACCATCTTCTAGGGGAGGGGAGGAGGGAGAGCACAGAACTTAGTTGTCAGTACTGATATATCATGAGTTTAGAAAACAATTTTACCCAAGACAGAAGCCAGGTATGATGTGTACACCTGTAATCCCAGAGCTCCAGAGGGGGGAGGGGAGGGGAGCAGGAGTTCAAGGGAGTCCCTAGTTTCACAGTGAACTCAAGGTCAGATACAGAAGTCTCTATCTCAAAGGAAGAACAAATGGGGGGGGGGCTATTATTACATTGAAGCATGTTGTACTGTTTCAACCACAAGAAGATATTTAATTTGTCATTTAAAGTAATTTGGATGTGACCAATTCACTTAAAATCCAGTGGCAGATTTTAATCAATTACATACACACACACACACACACACACCACATACATACGCACACACATAGTCTATGGCTTTCAAAACTCTGCTGAGCTGAACTTGACATTGAAGCATCAACCTTTAAGTCAAGTTATCAAACAGGAAAAAATTTCAAGTTGACAACCATATATTTTTTTAATCTAATTACTCAGTTTGATTCTGAATAGTTAAATTATGTCTTTTCTCAACTAAATTATTCAGAATTATAAATTATTTTTAACAAGATGCCTACTACACCCATTTTTGCCAGAACTGAATCCCAAACAGGAGCCACGTTCCTGGCGAGTTGTGCATAGGTGGCGGGCTGTGTCCTGAGGAGTCCCCAGGTTCACTGCACTCACGGGCACTTCTGGAAAGAGGAACATGGACACGTACCTTCCTTGGTCACCCTCACCTTTGCATCCGTATCTCTCACATAAGTGATAGCATAGACCCACTTCCCAAGTCCAACCCATGTGCTACACACCACCCTTCAGGAGCTTGGAGACATTCCTGCTTCTCCCTCATTTGAGCCGCATTTACCTGAACCATTTCCATTGGCTGTTGTTAAATTTGCACCAGTTGTACTACTTATTTATGGGTTTGTTTTGTTGTGTTGTGTTGTGTTTTTTGAGACCCTTTGTGGCCCTGATTGGCTTCAAATTCATGGCAATCCTCTGGCCTCTGCCTCCTGAGTGCTGGGATTACAGCCATGAACCACTGTGCCCCATTCTTAATATTAGCACCAAGTTTTATAATTGCCTCTTTAATATTTTCGCCTAAATTGTTACCTGCTGATGTCAGCTGCATCGTATTAAAAAGACCTTTCTCCAGGTGCTAGAGAGATGACTCAGCACACTCACTGCTCTTCCTGAATTCAATTCCCAGCTCCCATGTGGCAGCTCACAACTGGCTGATGCCCTCTTCTGGTGTATAGATGTAAATGCAGGCAAAGTACCCATACATAAAATACATAAATAAATAAATCTTTTTTAAAAAGTTTGGCTCTCCCTTAAGAAAAAAAAAAAAAGAAAATGAAAAAGAAAGAGCAGACCTTTCTTCTTAGAAGTGTGAGTTGAATGACCAGGTAGCATACAATATAAATAGCATTAAAAATTATGCTTCCTGTTAACCATCCTTCAAAGTATGTTGATGTTGTACCTAACTATTAATGACTTTAAATGCACTGCTCAAATATTAATATCAGGTTTGGTGGGGGGGTTGTTTTTTTGTTTTTTTTTACTAAAGAGCTGATTTTGTTGTTTTTACTGACACCAAATGCCTATGAAAAAGAACCCTAGAAGTTCTGATACTGGGCACCACTGGGTAGAACACCAGTTCCCCAGGGCTTTGAGGTCATATAAAGTGGAACTCATGTTGGCAAGAGATCATACTAATCTAAAAACACAGAGTGCTCCGTGATCTATTTATAACCTCGGACACAGTAACAGAGGGAGTGAACATTCTGAAATCCATACTTATATTCAATGACATGGAAATAATTTTGTGTTTAATATGTATATATTGATCAAATTTTAATTTTATAAACTAGTTGTAAATAATTTATGTTAGCATTAAAAATTATGCTTCCAGTTAACCATCCTTCAAAGTATGTTGATGTTGTACCTAACTATTATTGACTTTAAATGCACTCCTCAAATATTAATATCAGGTTTTGGGGGGGTTGTTGTTGTTGTTGGTGGTGGTGGTGGTGGTGGTTGATTGGTTGGTTTGGTTTTTCAAGTCAGAGTTTGTTGGTATATGTTTGGCTGTCCTGGAACTTACTCTGTAAACTAGGCTGGCTTCAAACTCAGAGATCTACCTGCCTCTGCCTCCTAAGTGCTAAGATTAAAGGCGTGCACCACCACTGCCCTGCCCTAAATATCAGTACTTTTAGAACCTGAACATTAGATATAAATCATTAGTGTTTTTACAAAAACATCAGATTTCCTACATTTTTAAATTCATAGCTATTTGCTATTTAAGTAAAGCAATCGTACAGGTATTCTATCTTACACATTCTCTGATTCTCTTTTAAGAAATTACTTATTTTATGTGTATGTGGGTCTTGCCTGCATGTGTGTCTGTGTACCATGTACACTCAGTGCCCATGGAGGCCAGAAGAAGGTGTTAGATGCTCTAGAACTGGAGTTACAAATGCTTGTGTGTGCTGAGAATTAAACCCAGATTCTCTGGAAGAGCAACAAACGCTCTTAACCACTGAGCTATCACTCCAGCCTCATCTTTGATTCTTATTATATAGGCAAATGATTGAATGTATTGCCCATCCTGTCTTGCTAAATATAGGCTGGCCAATAGCATTCTGTATTTCAACCAGCCCTTACTTACTTGTCTGCTCAAGGCAAGACACTTCGAGGAGTAGGCAACCAAGATGACTAACATCTGAGTCATGCTCCAAAGGAGTTAGTATCACATGATCTTACAAGGAGCCAGATGTGGGGATGTACACTTACAATTCTGTCACCTGGCCTCTCAGACAGTAGAGACTTGAGTTCAATGTCAGATTGAGATACACGGCAGTCTTTCAAACAAACAAAAAACCAAAACACCAAACTTCCACAAGGGAGGAGGTGTAGGCATAATTTTCTCTCAACTCTGGAGACCTCTTGGTGCTGCTTCTAATATATTGGCAAGAATTTGACACTGGGGTAGGACAAGAAAGTAGGCTCAAAATCTTGATCATCTTGATAAGTCCCTGAATACCATGGGACCTTTGTTTATGCCTGGATTGTTCCTTGACTACTTTGTTTATGCCTTGCTTATTCCTTGACCACTTTGTCCTTGGCCTGGAACTGATAATATTCTTTGCATGTACCTAGAATGATAGGAAAGCAGACTGGGAAAAATTCAAGCCACTTCAGCCCTGGCTGGAGTCATACTATAATGTTATCTAATTGTCTTGTCTTTTCTTTAATCCTCACTCCCTCCCTCAAGACCCTGTTGACTGACTGAGCATGTTTGGTCACTCGACCTACTTTAATAAGCATTCAACTCCATCCCCTCCCCCCTAGCCCACCACCCACCAGAGGCAGTGGAAGAGAAAAGTTATTAGGACATGGAGGAGGTAGAACTATTTAGAAATAGTTCTTTGGGGGCAGGTCCAGTCTTCATTATCAGGATATCAGCAGTTCACTCCAGTAGCGAACACCAAATACAATCACCAGCTGCAGTCCGGTCCTCTCAGCAGACACCACACACGAACTAGCAAAGGTGGTTCAATCCAGAAGAAACCCCAAGACTCACCAGTGGGCCAGGGGCTACAGAAGTGGCAAGATGCCACAGGAACCTCATGAAAAGTTCTTTGGTGAGTTTCTCTCTATGGGGTCACCACAAGCTTAGCTCAGCGTTTCAATGTAAGGCGAACCAATGCTAACCAATGCGTTAGTGAAGAATAGTGAGGTGGAGAAAAGTGAATCAATGCTCGTGCTCCTACTGTCTGTGGGTCATATTTATATTCCTTCATCATGCGTCCTTCCACATGTCTGCTTTAGCAAAACATCTTTTCACCTGTGTTCCCAAGCAAAACATCACTGGACATAAATGACTTTCCAAAGACAACAGAATTTTCTACTTCAAGGAGGTATTTTTTATAGGCTGGTTAGATTCTTGAAAAATTACAAATTCAATGTTATCTAAGAACTCAAAGGGTGACTTAGGTAGTTAACAATTACAGAATATATTAGGTCCCCATATCTGGCAGGCTATATACATAGCTGTGCATTGGTGTTCCTCCAACAAAGCCACGCCCACTCCAACAAGGCCACCTCCTAATAGTGCCACTCCCTATGGGTCAATTGCAATCATTTTTAGTCACTCCTCAGCACCCATAGGTTTGTAGCCATATCATAATTCAGAAATGCATTGAGTACAACTTTAAAAGATTCCAGAATTTATAAGTCTCAACCCTGTAAAAGTCCAAAGTCTCTTGAAACTCATGCAATCTCTTAACTGTAACCCCATGTAAGATCAAAATGAAAAAGCAGATCACATGCCTCCAACATACAATGGCATAGGATATAAATTACCATTCCAAAAGCAAGGGAAGGGAACATAATGCAGAAATACTGAGCCAAAACAAGACTGAAACCCAGCTGGACAAACTCAAACTCTGCATCTCCATGTCTGATGTCAAAGTGCTCTTCAGACTCCCAAGTACTTTCAGCTTTGTTGACTGCAACACACTTCTCTCTCTTGAGCTGGTTCCTTTCCCTGTCAACAGCAGATCTCCTCAGCAGGTATCCCATGGCTCTGGCATCTCCAACATTTTGGGGTCTCCAAGGTAATCCAGGCTTCATCTGCACAGCTTCACACAATGGCTTCCCTGGGCATCCCTACAGGGACTCTGATGACACAATCCTAAGCTCAACAGCTTTCCTTGGTTACAGAAGGAGATAATTCCTTTCTTCCATCTTTGACTCTAAGCCAGAGCCATGTGGCCAAACCTGCCAAGCTCTGCTGCTTGCTGGGATTGGAACATGGGCCCTCATTCAATTACATCTTCACCAGCTTTCTGGTTTTGATGGCTCCCTTCACTGCCAAAGCTTGATTGTCCTGAAACTCACTCTGTAGACCTGGTTGGCCTTGAACTAAGAGATGCATCTGCTTCTCCCTGCAGAGTGCTAGGATTAAGGGTATGGACAATGACACACAGGTCTAAGCTGTTCTTTAATTTCTTTCACAAACTGGAAGCTTATCTGGATGTGAACTTGCCTTGAGATCATCACTCCTTTTATTCCACTTAGTATCAGGCTTGTCTTTAATCTGTTTATCTCCTTTAGCTCCATTCCACTTCCTGGTTGCCCCTTTTCTCCTCAAAGTGTACGTTTTCTATTTTTCCTTCCACAGTTCGCTCCTTTTCGTTACAGATTTGCATAAGAGTGACCACTAAGGACCATGTAACAGAGATACATACTAGGTTGTTTTTGAGATTTCCTCTGCCAATGAAATTAATTCCAAATTCTTCAATTCAGTTTCAAAGCAGGCTTTTTGGACAAGGGCAGACAGCAGCCACAATCTTTGCCAAAACATCACAAGAATGGTCTATTGGCCACACACTAATATTTTTCTCCTCTGAAACCTCTTGAGTCAGGCCCCCACAGTTCATGTTCCTAGTTGGATCACCCATTAAGCCCCACTTAAAGTACTCAACTGCTTTTCTAGTCCAAAGTCCCAGTGTCCACATTCATCCAAAGCACAGCCAGGCCTATCTCCTTTTATGGGGTCTCCAAGGTAACCCAGGCTTCACCTGCACGGCTTTACACAATGGCTTCCCTGGGCCTCCCTACAGGGACTCTGATGACACAATCCTAAGCTCAACAGCTTTCCTTGGTTACAGAAGGAGATTCCATAACCCCTTTCTTCAATGTCCCAGTCCTTGGTACCAACTTTTATATTAGGTAGGGTTTGATTGCTGTGAAGAAACACCATAACCATAACAACTCTTATAAAGGAAAACATTTCATTGGGGCTGGTTTACAGTGTCAAAGATCTAGTCCGTTATCTTCATGGCAGGAAGCATGGCAGCATGCAGGCAGACATGGTGCTGGAGAAAGAGCTGAGAGTTCTACATCTGGATTTACAGGCAGCAGGAAGACACCATGAGCCACTGGCCTGGCTTGAGCATCTGAACCCTCAAAGCCTACCCCCTAGTGACACACTTCCTCCAAGAAAGCTACACTGACTCCAACAAGTCCACTTCCTAATAGTGCCACTGGTGATGGGCCTATATGGGCCATTTTTATGCAAATCACCACAACTGGTAAGGGTTGGTTGTTTGTTGTGGTCCCTAGTTCTGCCTCTCCTCCCAGAATGTCTATATAATGCCTGTACACCATCTTGGAGAGGACAGGGTGAGGTTGGTGGAACAGGTGAGGTCTCAGCCTGCCTCCTCCTGAGTGTCAGACAGGCTGGAAGGGGGAATCTGAGTCCGGGATGAATGTTGTAGTTCCTAGTCTTCTGCTTTCTCCGTCTCAGAGTGTCCAGACAACACCGCACACCAGGCTGGAAGGATGGAGTCTGGAACAGGCAGGATTCTGTCCAGTTGGGAGTAAGTGCTGGGGGGTGTGGGGAGGGAGAGGTCCTTCTCCAAGAATCTTAGTGTTACAGCTCTTTTAGTTGAAGGCTTTCTCTGACAATCTTTAATGAAGCAGCTCTCTGAGATGACCTTAGCTTGTGGCATATTTCTTTATTCGGGGTGGGTTTGAATGCCTATGCTTTATTTGGGGTGAACCAAGGTTATATAGCTTTGAGGAAAAGCATGAGAACATCCAGGGAGGAAAAAGATCATTGGTTGAAGGCTAAGGCTACTGAGATGGCTCATTTGCGTGGGGAAGAATTCCAGGTGCTGTACTATGTGACTGACCACCTGTAAGGTTGAGGGGTCTCCAGGTTCTGTGCTCTGAGGCAGGCATGGAAACAGGGAGAGAGTTCCACTCCTGCTGGTCTCAAGTTTTAAGATTTCCAGGGTTTGAACATGCTCCACCTTGCCAATCCTGTGCCAGTTCCTTTTGTGGCACAGTCCACATGCCCCACTGTTTGCTTGTTTGTTTGTTTGCTTGTTTGTTTGTTTTTAATCAACTTGACACAACTTGACATCTGGGACTAAGGAAACTCAATTGAGAAAATGCCTCATCAGATTAGCCTGTAGGCAAGTCTGTGGGGGCATTTCTTGACTAATGATTGATGTGAGAAAGCTTAGCTCACTTTGGGTAAGCCACCCCTGGGTGTAAATAAGCCAAAACTGAACCTGGAGAGCAAGCCAATAATCAGAATGTCTCCATGGTTTCTGCTTCAGTTCTTGTCTCCAAGTTCCTGCCTGAAGTTCCAGCCCCATCTTCCCCTAGTGAGGGAATATGATTAGGACCTCCATGCCAAATAAATATTTTTGTTGTATCGCAGCAATAGAAAGTGTCTTACTACCTTTCTAATGATGAACACATTTTGACCAAAGCAACTTATAGAAGAAAGACTTTATTTGGGGCTAACAGTCTCAGAGGATTAAAGTCCTTGACCAAGATGACTGGGAGCATGGCAGCAGGCAGGTAGCCATGGCACTGAGGCAGTAACTGAACGCTTACAACTTCAGACATCACCACTAGGTAGACACACAGACACACAGACAAAGACACACTGGTAATGGTGTGGGCTTTTGAAACCTCAAAGCCCATCCCCAGTGACATACCTCCTCCAATAAGGCCACACCTTTTTATCCTTCCCAAATTGTTCACCAACTATAGACCAAACATTCAATTATATGGACCATTGGGGCCATTCTCATCCAGATTGTCACAGAAAGCAAACTATGTCAAGCTGAAAATGAAATGTATATATTGGAAGGTAGATCTTAAAAACAGCACAGAAGCAGAGAGTGGTAACTGCGGCAGGAAAATTATGGGTATGAAGTTAGTCTGTGAGCTTGTCTATTGATATCTGTCACTTCTCCCTGACCCTATTGTTCCATCCAGACAAGGCTGAAGTGTGACTGTGTACCTGACTCCTGTCTTGGGGCAGCTGCCATTCTCCCTGCATGGAACTGAGCCACAGATATGCATGTAATATATATATATATATATATATACATATATATATATATATATACATATATATATATATATGTATATATATATATATATATATTCCTTTTCATAGTAAAATAAATAACATGAACTTATTTTCATCATTGTCTCAAATTCATAACCATATTTAAATGACCAAATAATTATATGGATATCTCTGTTCCATTTTTACATCAGTCACTCTGCCTGTTACACTTAAACACAGCAAGGCTGCTGGGTAATCTCTGGACTCTATCTAGTCTGATTATAAAAGCAGCACCTTGTTATACATGCACACAAGTGACACAGGAAGCCATGTATGCATGCTCACAAAACATCTATATTAAAAAGTCATACAATTGATCTTGCTTTTTTTTTATGGTGTATAGGTATTGAATTTTAAAATAAAATGGCAGGTTTGTTCCTTGAGAAGTATACTGAACCATCAGAAGCCAGCACTCAGCCCCTGACAAACACAAGGAGAAGTCTCTTTAGAAAGGACCAACTGGAAGAACGAGAGACCCAGCTGATTGCCCTACCATCTTCAGTTTAGAACACATTTGTCTGGCTTTGTTCACTTCAGCTACAGGCTCGTTCTAAAACACAGTGGTATGCTTACAAAAGTAAGCAAATTCAATTCTCTACTTCTCTCTGTGTTTTGACCCATCTTTTATTCAGCACACTCAGACACCTGAAGCGTTTACTATGTAAGCACATAGAGCTAGGCCGAAGGGCATCATCGGCACCAAGAGGCTGAGCCAGTGGAAACAGCACAGCCAACAGATAAGAACAGCACTAAGTCATTGTAGGGTGCATGAGTTAAAGGGCTGTAAGGAAAACAGTGCCATGCAGCCTCCTTAGCCTTAAACACAACCAAGTGTCACTTGATACCAACTTGGCTCCCATTCCTAGCCATCGACTTACTTCAGGCAGGGACAGGAAAGTTGTAAGCGGCTGTGGTGGCTGGTGACAAACTACCATGAGCAACTGCTGAGGACTTAAACACAGCACTCATGCATCAGGCAAGAGTGGGAGTCTACAGCTTAGTGCTTCCTTCTGTCATGTGATAGTAAATGCCTACTGTTTGGTTGGCTTTTTCTGAGTCGTTGTAGAGGGTGCTTAACTTTTCTGTGTCAGATGACTGTGGACACCTTCTATTTTCCTCTGTGTGATTGTGGGAGTCTGAATATGGTGGCTGAAAGGCTCGACACTTTCATAGTTCGTTCTGTGAATGCAAGCTAGATGACCAAGATTTTCTTCTGTGTGGTATCATAGCAAGCACCCACTGTTTCTTCCTTAATATGTTACAGGAGATTCCCAGATTTTCTTCTGCATCGTATTATAGCCAGTGCCTACTATAGTCTGTGAATGTCTACTTCTGTATACAATACTTGGATACGTGGGCACCTACTGTTCTCTTGTCTACACTATGAAGACTATCTCAGCTCTTTGTTGTGTAGTCCTACTATCTGCCAGGTAAGCCCGTCTCCAGCATCACTATGGTGTAATCAATTGGAATATATTACCAGTCTAGACATAGAGACTACAACTGGGAAGGCATGATATCCAAGCAAGCCACTATGTCTTGAATATTCCAAAAATTGATGCAAACACCCAAAGAGAAATTGATGGATCATCTGTCCCCTACACACACTAATTACACTTCATCATCAAAGGAAGTAGAGGCAGGAGCTGAAGCAGGAGCCTGGAGACAGGAACTCAAGCAGAGGCCACGGAGGAAAGCTGACTACAGGCTTGCTCCTCGTGGCTGGTTTAGCCTGCTTTTTCATATCATCCCAGGAGTGACATCACACACAGTTTGCTGGGCCCTCCCACACAAACTTTCAATAAAGAAAATGTTCCTCAGGCATGCCCACAGGCTAATCCAATAGAGGCAATTCCACAATAGAGGAGTCTTTTTCCCAGGTGACTCTAGTTTGTCAAGTTGACAAAAGCTACAATCACTATTCAAACCTATAAAGGTAGCAGCATATCTACTAGAACAGCAATTATGAAGAAGAAGAAGAAGGAGGAGGGGGGGGAGGGGGAAAAAAAGATCACAAATGTTTGGTGAAAATGAGAAGACGCTAGAGCTCTTTTGTGGTATTGGTGGAATGTAAATTAGTGTAGATATTGCCCTTAAAAATATGGAGTTTCCTCAAAAAGTTAAAAAAAGAAAGTCCTCATGACCCTGCAATCCCATTACAGGGTCCATATGCAGGAGAACTAAGATCTGTGCTGAGAAGACACCAGCATCCCATGTCTACTGAGTGTTAGGCACAAAAATGAGGCACAGAATCAACAGCCAGTGTGCTGAGAGGACATAGAACACACAGCAACTGTACATACAATGGAATGGTCTTCAGCCACAAAAAGGACAAAGTCCTGTTGCTGTGACAACACAGATGGTATTGGACATGGCAATTTTAGGTGAGATGAGCCAGGCACAGAAAGCCAGGCACCACGTGACTTTTATAGAATATAAAGAGCTGGGCATGGTGGTATACCCTCAATCCCAGCACTCAGGGGGCAGAGAATGGTAGATCTCTGTGAGTTCAAGGCCAGCTTTGTCTACATAGTGAGATCCTGTCTGGGAAAAAGAAAAAAGGTATTTCATAGAAGCTGAGAGTGGAATGTTGGTTTTCAGAGTCTGGGTAAGTAGAGGTAGGGAGGATGAAGAGAGGCCAATCAACAGGAGCTAAGTTACATTTGGGAGAAATAGCATGTTGTGATCTATCTCATAGTAGGTTAAAAATAATTTTCATTGTCAGGTTGACTGGCTTTAGAATCACCTAGAAGATACACCTTTGGGTGAAGGTACCTCTAGAGAAGTTTAACTGGGAGAATATCCATTCTGCATGTAGACAGCAGCCTCCCATGAACCTGGATCTTCGGCTGAATAAAGGGTGGGACCAACTAAGCACCAACTGTCACCTTCCCTGACTGTAAGTACCGTGGTTGACCAGCTGTCTCTGCTCCTGTAGCCATGCCTTCTCCACAATGATGAGCTATAGTGCTTCAAACCATGAGCTCAAATAACCTTTCCTTTCTTGAGTTGCCTTTGATCTGATATTTTCTCATAGCAACAAGCATATTACCTGTAGCTTTAAAAATGCATCATATGTTTCAAAATAACCAGAAGCTAAAATTTGGTTATTGCATACAACTGAACAGTAAGTGGGATTATGACGTCCAGACAAACAAGGAGTTATTATACACAGCTGACAAGGATTCAAGAGTAGCTAATCTTAACAGGAACAGTGGGGAGCAGGCAGAGGAGGCTATGTTTTTCACTTGGTATCAATACTTGCACAGAGCAAAGCTTTGTCATCACTCTACGCCCAGCCCTGGAGAGGCCTTGCTATTTCTCATAGGTCTAAGGCATCGCGGGCCTTGACGTGGCTGGGCCCTTATCAGACAATTCACATTTACTTTACTCATCCCCACCTCCCATTCCCCATCTTCCACCCTGGGTTCTCCTGACCAGCATCTATGTAGCTGCATCCTTCTCTGGCCCAGTGGTAAGGCCTTATAGTTCTCTGGTCCCACTTCTGTCATTTCTTCCCCTTTTAAGATGCCTTTTAATTTTGCCAGGTTGTGATTTAGAGAATTTTCTTAGAAAGACTGTACAGGAATATTCTGTACTTTGTAAGGAGTTTAGCTTAATGACCTGAAGTTCAGTTATCCGTTGATGTCTATATTTCATCTGTCTGGCTGTCTGTCCATCCAAGTTTCAAACCTAGGACAAAAGGCTGAGGTGTCTATTTAAAATATCAAATTGGACCTACCTGCCAGGTTCTCCCAGCAGCCCTCAGTCCCTACCTGTTACAGAGTATGACTGGCACACCCGCCCCCTACCCTGAACTCTCCAAGTCCAGGTCTGGTCAGCCCTTCCCCCAGAAACTCTTCCCTATATAATCCAGACACTTTGGTTACCTGCCCCTTTTGTACCTTTGGCCTCCTGGTTAATGCAACTGGTTTCCCTCTCCCCCCACCCCCTCTTCCATATTGTTCAGATGCATGACCACTCTGGACTCTCCCAGATGTTTCTGACTCTGGCTATGCTCTCCCTTTTCTCTACAATGAACTTTCTCTTCCACCATACCTAGGAGCAGTCATATCCTTTCCTTTTTATCCTTTTTTTTTTCATTCACTACCATCACCTACTTATTTGTGAACCCAGGACTTTGCACATGCTAGACAAGTACTGTATCACAAAACCATACCTCAAGCCACAGGAAGTGTCATTTTTAGAACAAGATGGAAAGGTATTATTTTCAGTATTTAACTGCCATCTTTGTCAAGGTCACTTGGGAACTGGAACCTGAAAGTCTTCAGAATCATAGATGTAACCAGTCTGAGAAATTACTTTCCCTTTGGCTTTGAAAGAAAATCTCAATCCATTCTCAAATCCATTAAATTAACCCCACCTGAACCACTAGTTTTAAAATTCTCATAGTGGACTTCCTTGTATCTAGATGTTTCCAAGAAAAGAAACAAAGAGCAAATAGGCTTTTGTAGTCCTGGGAACCCAGACTGGCTTCATCTTGGGGGGTGGCTCTTTCAGTTAGTCTAATTGGTCTTTCCCTGGCCTTTCTTCGTTCCTTTAAAAGTAACTCACATTTTCCAGTTGCCACACAGTAACTTAGTAACACAAAGAAACAACCCCGTTTGAGCAATCAAAAGCAACAGTTCCTCTTTCAGTCACCCCACAGGATGGCTGTTGTCTGTGCTTACCACTTTCTTTCCTCCAAATCTTGGGAGGGAACAGTCCCAGAACAGTCAGGGAGCTGGCTTGACAGTTGGCTCTTGTGCTGTTTATTCCCAATTACAAAACACCTTGACCTTTGTCCTCATTTTCATCTGTTAGTGTCTCCAAAAAAAAAAAAAAAAAAAAACCACCCAAAGCCTAAGCATCAGACTGAGTCTATCAGAAAGGCTTGAGTGGAGTTGAACATGATTTTCAAGAGTGTACCTTCTCTGATTATCAGTCAACATCCCATAATACAGTCTCATTTGTCATGACAAGTGTGTAAATGCCGGCAACAAGTCGTGCTAAACGCATAGCACAGAAGTCTCTGGGACAACTTGCACAGGTAAAATGAGGGGAAGACTGAATTTTTGTTAATAACTAAAATATAATTGAGATCATCAACTTATTCAGCATTATTTTAGATTATTAACCATTATGCCTTCAGTGAAAACAAAAAAGAAAGCCTGTACCTATCTGATTTACAAATTACATACTGATTCTATAAAATCCAAGTGGAAACTTATTACTTACCTTAGCCAATCAGAAGCCACACTGATGAATTGATTCCTGATGAGGGCCCCAGCTCTGCAGAGGTGGAAAGATTTAAACTCCCATTTCGTGTAGGGCGAGACAGACAGTGAGTTCCTGGCCTCTCCCTGGAGAAAGGGCTCCTTGGCTCAGATTTCTGCCCCTCCTGTAGCAACAGGCGAATCTAAATTTACCCAGTGACTTCAATTGCTCAGACTCTCTTAAAACTGGGAACTAGTTTCAGCTGGCACCTTCGGGTGTGCCAAACACAAGCCAGAGCCAAACTGAATCTCAACCATTGGGGCAAAGCCAGCACCCCAACATGTAAACCCTGTGCCACTTCCCGAGAAACTTTGGCCATCTTTGGTAGCTCTAAGGTCAAGCCTCGCGGCAATCACTAGAACTCACACAGGCGCTCAGAACCCATTGCTTCATTGCTTTATGGGTTCCTTTTCCTTACCCAGAAACAGAAAACTATCCAATAACAAAAGGTCTGTCTTTGGAAACACTTTCCTTAAGCCTCATTGTAAGTAAGAGACTTTATTATTTGAGAAGAAACGTGTATTGTAGTTACTAACAAGAAACAGAAGGTCCGTAAACATTCCGTATTAAAATGATGACAGCTTGTTTTTCAAGGAAGATAATGTATCAGTTTAACAAATTATATGAATGTAACCATCTGATGCTAAAGTATCTTTGTTTAAAAAACAAGTAGATAATTTAATTTTTATCAGGTATAATATATCAACTTTTTGAACCATATTAATATTTTAAGTTCTTTTCATACTGCCTTTCAGCATGAATTAAAATAGACTAAATCACATACCTAGAGATTTATGTCTTAGTATCAAATCTTGCATAGAAAAGACAGTTGCACAAGGATGCACGTGGTTAATTTTAACTTTCTCCTTGGGAGACTCGCCCCTTTCTATTTATTTGCATTGTGGCTTTGTAACTGTTTGAAACTTGACCATCTCTTACAGGAACAGCTGCAGGCCTTAAATTAAACCAGGACAGTTTCAACTAATCGTGTATTTATAGGGCACTTAGAACTCTTTCATGAATCTTCTACACACGATTTTGTTCACTGGGACAATTCAAACTGAGAATCAGAGTATAACAATCAGCTTTTAGTTAAAAATACTTAACCCCTCTTTGTCAGTGAGGCCACTGATGGGAAAACACAAGTCTGAAAGTCCTAATTCAGTCTTCTGATTGAAATGTGATATTCTTAAAGGTTTTGACATCGTTCTTTTCATTGGTGGGTAAATTGAATTTCTAAGCACTCTCTTGGTATTGGTACATTTTTTTTATGCCAGTCAAGCATTATGTGTTTTTCATTCACATAATTTCATACCATCAAATCCAGTACTCCATGTGAGACTAACTCAAGCACGTCTCTGCTTTTATGGATTAATTGAAGTGATTATGACAAGATTTTCAATGTTTAAGTCTGAAACTCACATGTGATATTGTTTTCAATGGAATGAAAGCATTTCAAAGATAGACATGATCTTAAAGTAACTATATTCTAAGGCTAAGTAATGTGTTCAAGGTTCCATGGCTAATAAAGCATGATTAGAAAGGACCAGAAAGCCAGCTAGGTTTCCACACCTATTTAGTATGAAATACATTCATGTGTTCTATGCTTGACCTCATACTTCTGTGGTCTAGCCTGGGGTCATCTCATTTTCCCCATTCTTGCACTACACTGTGGTGCCTAGAGGTCTACAGCCTCTATCTGGGTCCTCCTCTTTCCAGTTTTCTCAGTGTGGATAACCATAGTGAAAATCAGAGGTTTGGGAAGTGATGTCACCGGGAAGACTTAGATTCCAACACTTGCCACATCTAAAAGAAATCAAGATTGAATTAAAAACTGATTTTTTAAAAAAAAAAAAAAAAAAAAAACAGGCTTATGCCAGGAGTATGCTGTGTCAGAAACAAGCAAACATGTCTGTGTCCTTCCACAATGTCAGAATTTGTTGTTATCCAATAAATCCTGAAGGTAAGGCAGTTTCATTGGCTTCAATTTACCAAATAATCTCAATTTCCTTGACAGCCAGCTGAGCCAGTGTAGTGCACAGCCCCTTTTGTCCAATCGTAACTACTGTTATTTTCAGCCCACGGTTGATGTACGGCACAGTAAAAGAGAAAAAACATCCCCCACTTCCCGACCACACCCCCAACACTACCAAATGGCTACAAAGTAGTGGAGTTCAAGGCGCTTCAAAGAGGACTGAGCGTCAGAACCGGGGAGTTGACAGAGATGAGGAAAGAGGCGCTACACCAGTCAGACAACCAGCTATCCTGGAGGTCTGCTGGAGATACTCATGCAATTGGGTAAGAGATGAACAGATGGATTGACAGACAAATAAATGGCAATTCAAGTAGGCTGTGTCAACAGCTTAACAGTGGGCACTCAGCTGCGCTGAGGTCCCTGGGGCAGTGGAAAGTTCTCTGCCTGTTAGTCTCTTGATGCTCACACCAGGTGGTCAGGTGGCAGGTCACTGGGGCCATCACCATCACAGTTGTTACTGGTCCTCTGCTTGTGGGGTCCAGGAAAGATGTTCTACTGTCAGTCTACTGTGCTCAACAAGTGTGTGGGTGTGTTTTCCTGATAGGGTTTTAATATATCCAAGTACACACAGCCCCAGGTCATTTCGCTAAGTGTATTGGGCACTGCAGTCCCAATTCGAATTACTAACTATATAAGGTACTATCTTTTGACTTTTAGAAAAGTAGCATTTGTCTGTCTGTCTGTCTGTCTGTCTTACAAATTGGACAAATGAGGTTAGAGGTGGTATTGAGAGCATACTGCATAAAATGATGGATTTTTTTTTTTAAGACTGTGACTTGTCCTGAGAGACTCCTGCCCCAAGAGCAGCTTTGGGTCTGTTCTGAGGATAGAGGATGACTCCACAACTGGATAGACACATACACAGCGCCATCATCCTGGCACACCCATGCAACACAAACTGATGAAACACTGATTTCTAGTAGAGAGAGTGCCACAGATCAATTTATGGTGGTGGATTGAGACAGTAGGAGCACACGCCATATTAAAATCTAATCAGGATAAACTTAGCACATCAGGCTGAGGAAAGGGTCTAAGTCTCTCATCCTGGCTCCATAAGGAGGAAGACATCTTTGGTGGTTTGAATAAAATGGCCCCATAGATCCATTGGGAGTGGCACTATTAGGAGGTGTGGCCTTGTTGGAGTAGGTGTGGCTTTGTTGGAGGAGGTATGTCACTGGGGGCTGGCTCTGATATCTCAGAAGCTCAATCTCTTTCCTGCTGCCTGTGCATCCAGATGTAGAACTCTTAGCTCTTAATCCAGTATCATGTCTGCCTGGACAATGCTATGCTTCTCACCATGATGATAATGGGCTAAACCTCTGAGACAAGCCAGCCCCAATCAAATGTTTTCCTTCATGGTCGTGGTGTCTCTTCACAGAAATAAAAACTCCAAGACAAAAGTGAAAAGGAATTAAAGAAAAGCTTAGGGCAAGGCATGGTGGTGCACACCTTTAATCCAAGAACTCAGAAGGCAGGATGGATCTCTTAAGTTCTGGGCCTGTCTAGTCTGCAGAGTGAGTTTCAGAACAGCTAAGTTTAGGCTTTGAATAAAACCATTAAAAACAAAAAGCCTGTGAAGAGGTAATTAAAGTGGGGAGGGGGGCTTGTTCCAGACACAACAAGCAGCAGAACTTGGCAACTTTGGCTACACAGTTCTGTCTTTAGAGTCAAGGATAGAAGAAAGGGGTTATAGAATTTCCCTCCACAACTAAGGAAAGCCTCTAAGGCCAGGTGTATGTCAGGAGTGTCTCTGCATGGAGGCCTAGAGGGGCCGCTTCGTGAAGCTGTGAAGGTGAAGCCTGGATTGCCTTGGAGACCCCAAAATGTTGGAGGTGTCAGAGACCACAACATCTAACATCACTGTGACGGCCCCACTGGCCTGTCGTTGCACCACTAGGTGTGGGCATTAATGACCAACTTGCAGACCACACCCAACTGTTCAGGGTCATCTTGGTTTAGTTCCCACGTCTGATGTGGCTTGAATTGCCCTCTGTCTACCTGTTTGCATGTCTAACTTGCTGTTCACCCACCAAACATTGGTTCCCCTGGACCCAGTCCTTCCCTTTCTCCTTAATAGCTGAACTCAGGTCTACAGGTCTACCTTGACCCTGTAGTCTGGCTTTGCAATAGACTGAAGAGGAGATTCAGTCTACCTCATTGTGAATGCACCGTGTGTGTGTGTGTGTGTGTGTGTGTGTGTGTGTGTGTGTGTGTGTGTTACTGAGTGTGTGATATGTACATATACCTGTGTGCCTGTGTGTAGACATGTGTGTCAGTGGATGTTCATGAACATATATGCACATGCATGTGGAAGCCAGAGGTTGATCTGAGCAATCTATCTTAGTCTCTGTCTCTCTGTGTTTATCTGTCTCTGCCTCCTCTCTCTCTCCTTCTCCCTCTCCTTCTCCCTCTCCCTCTCCCTCTCCCTCTCCCTCTCCCTCTCCCTCTCCCTCTAGGCTTTAGTGGGAGCATGGATCAGGAATAGAGCCATATGAGAATTCTGAGTTCTTGTGAGAAAACTTCAAGAAAACAAGAATCTTGTGACTTCCATTTCTTTGAAACACAGAATTGTTTTTGGAATATGTTTTCATGTACACCTCAGATGTAGGGGATGGGTGAGTTTACTTCAGACTACTCATTATTGCTTGCTGATGTTATTCAATTAAATGATTATAGCTCTATGGGTCAGTATTTTTTTTTTTTTTTTTTAGTCATGTGCAGCTTGTCCTTGTAAGTACATTATACTCCTGTGATTCTTCTTAGCCCTCAGAGTATAAATTGTCTGATGCTCTGAATAAAGCTGGCTGTTGCATGAGACTTCAGTTCACCTCACTTATTGGCTCCATTTTTCCAGGTCCCAAAAGCAGTGACAGGATTTCTCACTGAGCCAGCAAGCAAGTCATCCCACACCATTTATATGCTTAAAGCCAAAGAGTTTTGCAGATATGGTATGAACTTTTTAAGACACATACATTTCTCAGTGTTACTCGGATCTCATGTTGATTTTTTCTTAGCTCACTGGTCATGTGATCTCTGCTAAATGAAATTATATGACGCATAGAGTGGAGATGACAAGTGGAGTTAAAACTTGAGGCTGTCTCCAGAGTGAGAATGGACAATGACCAAGCGGATTGTTCCCATTTCATCCCTGTTGCTTTAATAAGATATCCTGACAAAAATCAATTTAGGTAAGAAAGAGTTTATCTTAGCTCACAGAGGTAGAGTTTACTTTAGTTTCAGTTTACTGTCCATTATTGTGGAACAGTCAAAGAAACAGGAACTTGAAGCAGTCAGTCACAGTATAGCTTCATTCAAGGACAGAGAGAAATAAATACATATATGCTCACTTACTTGGGCTCACCTAATTTTCTCTACTCCTACAAGGTTCAGAAATCCTGGCTTGGGGGATGGTACCTCCCAGAGTGGGCTGGGTCTTCCCATACTAACTCATTAAGACAATACTCACAAACATGTTCACAGGCCAACACACTATGGACAACTCTTCAGTGAGACTTTTTTCCCAAGTGATTCTAGGTTGTGTCAAGTTGACAACTGAAGCCAATAGACACAAAGACTGTTGTGAAAGGAAACGCCTTCAAGAGATAAGTATAGACAATGGCCAGAGACCATTGTATCAGTAGGATTGCTACAAGTTTGAAGATGACCCCACCTGAGACATCCTTCCTCATGGACCAAACAACTATTGGATTCTTGGACATTGTGCTAGCAGTATGCCATTGTTGGAATAGATGGACCAAAACCTGTAAGTCACTATAATAAAGTGTGTGTGTGTGTGTATGTGTGCATGTGTGCATGTGTGTGTATATGCATGCACACATGCACAAACATGCCATCATTATTTCAGTTCTGTTTCTCTGGAGAACCCTGACTAATATGGCATACTATGGGGTGTAACAAACAAGACAGGCAGCATGCCAGGCAGGCAATGTGAGCAGAGATAAAAACCCAAAGAAATCACAATAACAGAGGAAATACTAGAGGCCAAAGAACTGTAACAGACACAAAGAATGATGTGAGAGGTTTATAGACAGGAAAGATATGGGCGAGGAAAGGAGTTTGACTTTCAGTGCATCTCAATAGAAATATCCAAAATTAACAGAGAAAGAGAAAAAGAGGAGGGAATAGAAAGACCAGAAATAGACCCACATACACCCAGTTAGTAGAACTTTTACAAAGGAGTGGAGACAACACAATAGAGCTAAGTTTGTCTTCCCAGCAAAAGACATTGAGACAACTGAACATCTTCATAGAAAAGAAAAAAGAAAAAAAAGAATTTAGTCACAGACTTTAGATTCTTCACACAATTAACTCAAAATAGATCATAAATATAGTTTAAGATGCAATACTATAAAACTCTTAAAAGATAACACCGGAAACTATCTAGACAACCTTGGGTTTGATGGTGAGTTTTTGGTCATAATATCAAAGTCTCATCATGATGAAGAATCTCTGCAATAAGCAGGATATCATTAAAACTAAGAGTTTTGCCTCCTCACAAGGTGGTTGAACAGAAGAAAAAAATGAGCGAGTGAGCCACTTGGAGAAAATATCTACAGATGCCTGGTAAGAATGCACACAAAGTGCATGCACTGCTCTAAACACTCAACAATAAGAAACAGGCATCCATTCAAAACTGGGCCAAAGAAAGATTGTAACATGCATCTCTAAAAATAAGACAAACAGAAAATGAATAAGTACACAAAAGGATACACCACATCATATCTTAATGCAAATTAGAGCAGTAACATCAGCAACACACTAGGAAGAATGAAGTCAGAACGTGTACAGCACCAGATGCTGGCCAGGGTGCACAGCAATAGGAGCACCCATTCATGCAGTGGAAACGCAAAACAGTACAGCCACCTTGGGAGATAGTTTACCAGCTTCCTATAAATTAAACATTGGATTATAACGCAACCTAACAACTATGATCTTTGGTATTTACCTTGAATAGTTAAAAACTTATATCTACACTAAAACTTGCACATGGATATCTATTCATAATCACCAAAACTTGGAATCAATTTCTGGTTCTTCTATGGGTAGATATACAAACTGCAATATGTAGACAATGGAATATTACTTAGCACTAAAATGATAGGAACTATGAAACTATGTTACTTACTTTTCATATGACAAAATACCTGACAGAAATCACCTAGGAGAATAAAATGTGTTGTGGCTCGCAGTTTGAGGGGATACAGTCCATTCTATCCAGGAAGGCATGCCAGCAGGTGGAGAGAGGTTGAGGTAGAGGGAGCTTGACATCTGGACAGATCAGAACATGAGGATTCTGGTGTTCTGATGGGTTTCTCATCTTTCTTTTTATTCAGGCTGGGACCACATCCAGGGGATATCAAATCTCACACTCACAGCAGGTCTTCCTCCCCACTAACACTGTCTGGGAACACCCTTACAGACACACCCACAAGGATCCTCACCACTATGCCCTTGTATATTCTAGATCCAGTCAAGCTGACAGCGAAGAATATCCATCACAGAAGTGATAGGCGTGACAGACATCAGCTCACTTTATCAAGTGACAGAAGCTCATCAGAAGAGGCTTTGTGGTGTGGAGTCCTATCACTCTGATTAACAAAACTTTATTGTTGGGGGAGAAGGGCTGGAACAGAGAGCCCAGAAGACTCGAGGGCTGTGAAACTGTTTACATTATACGTGTTACTTTGTGGTTTTCAGAATCCACAGCAGTGTAGCAGAAGGGAAGGGACTCCAATGAGCACTACGGACTACGGGTGATTTGTCAATGCAGGCTCATGGACTGAGACGCATGTGACACTCTGTTGAAGATGTGGACCATGAGGGACACTGTGAATGTTTAAAGAAGATGAGGTACAGGATCGCTCTGTGCCTCTGGTCAATTCTGCTATGACCCCAAGGTGCTCTAAAATGCAGAGTTTTGAGGAAAGAGTTGGACAAGCAAGGTGTGATTGATGCAAGAAGTGACGGTTCAGGGGCAAGAAGGCTCTCCCACTAATACAGATTGTAACAGAGACGGGGCAGGCAGTGAAGGGCAGAGGGAGCTAGAAGCTGAGTCTGGAATCGCTCTCAGAGGTGCATCAAGAGCCCCTGCCTGCAATTCCACCAGACATTCTGTTGTTTTGTGTTGATGAAGTCCTGTTCTTTAAATTCTTCTAGTTGTTCTAAGGGTCAGCCAGGGTCATCAGTCACTGCTGTGAAACATTGCTGTCCATGTGAAAGAGCAGGCTTATCCCAGAGACGACTTGAAGTAGCAAAGTAAAAGGCTCACCTCTGTCAGGGAACATTGTTCATCTTTCCTACAACTCCTTTTCCTCAAGGGTGGCTCCCTGCCATCAGCTATTTTTATCCTTGTGCCGGGGAGAAATATATTATGGTCTGGCTGGAATTTTCTTCGTGACCTGACTCTTTGCATTTGCTGACTTTTACTTCTCTTTTGGCCATTTCCCTTCTTCTTTGCCAGGTGTTTCCCCGTTGCAGTCAGAGTGCCCTAGAGACAGATGGGTTCTCAGTGTGGCTCCTCGTCTGCCGCCTCCTCGGCATGCTGCTGCCAGCACCTGACTCTTGCTCTCAGTTCTCTGTCATAAATAGCCATTCAGACTCCACACTGAGCACGACATGCCCTTTCCCTGTGAAGGGCATCGGCTGCCATCTTTGGAACCTGCAGCAGGTCCTTCGCTCCTTGGCTCCTTGGCCACATACCTACTCAAACTCTAGTATTTGTCAGCTTTACTTCTTTGACTTTGTTTCTCTTGTTGCTTTTGAATGGTTTCCTGAAGTCAATGAGTAAATAATTCTGCACTGTGGGTCCTTGCTGGAAGCCTGTCCTCTCATATTTCATCACAGGGGTGAATGGGGCCACTGGGAGTTTGCCTAAGCTACTTAACAGCCTCTCTGTGCTTTTCTGGATCCTTCCTCCTGTAGGAATAATGGTTTTTCACACAGTTTTAGATGCCTGAGGCTGAGTGATTTATAAACAACCAAATTTTCTTTCTCATGGTCCTGGTAGCTACAAGATGTCAATGTGATTGGGTTCTGGGTTAGAAAGGTGGGTTCTCGTTGCTTCTTGAGACAGAGCAAAAGGTCAAAGAGGCTTCCTCTGGTCCCCTTTAATCAGAGCACTCTTATTCCAGAGGGGTCTATCCTCACGGCCTCCATACCAGCTAAAGGTCCAACCGTCTTGCTCTACCACACATGGTGGAAGGAGTGGGGTTTCAACACATGCATTTGGGGAGCATAATTATCGACTTCAGTGCAGACACAATGCTCTCACCTCCAGGAAAGCCTAAGCATAGCCCAGAGATGGGAGTGAGATGGTGGTGACCATTAGACACGCCCTTGTGCACCAGACCTTCAGGGTGCTGAGTCCTCTCCGTCTCCTGCCTTCAACACTGGGCAAACGGATCGCTCTCTCAGGGGTATCATTCTCTTCAGCTCCCCTTTATGCCCAGAAGTATAGCTGAAGGCTTTGTCAATTCCATCCTCGGTTTCAACCAATAGAATGTACTATTTGTTCTACATTCCCAAGGTGACACCTATGAGCCTCTTTCAACGTAGTGATTATTTTTAAGAGTCACACCCAGGCCATGCTGTGTAAGCACATTGCCACTGGTGGTTTCAAGTAATACAGGTTCATTTTCTCTTTGGGAGAGGTGGGGGACAAGTTCCTGTGTGTCTGTCTCCTCTCCCCAGGTCTTCGAAAGTTTTCTTTCTTTGGCCTCAGATCAGCTGTGTTTCCCAGGAATGAGTTCTTATTCTCTGGGCCAAATCCAAGTGTGGTGTGTTTTGATATATTCTTGGCATTAGGACATAAGTGGTACTGTGAATAATGTTTGTGTTCTGTGGGACGTCAGAGTATGAGTATTGCTACTCAGCTATGTTAAGGTCAAACTGCTTCAAAACATCCCCAGAGCAGACCAGATTGTGAATGGTTTCTAAGAAGATATTTTAGACTTGCCAACAAACTTCCAGAACACAGTCGGTTATTGGGATGCAAAATATACACCAGGAGGAATATCATTCCAAGTATTTTCTGTTATGTCATAATTAAAAGTAAAATCTAGAGGCTGGAGAGATGGCTCAGTGGTTAAGAGCACTGACTGCTCTTCCAGAGGTACTGAGTTCAAATCCCAGCAACCACATGGTGGCTCACAACCATCCGTAATGAGATTGGATGCCCTCTTCTGGTGAGTCCGAAGACAGCGACAGTGTACTCATAAATAAAATAAATAAATAAATCTTTAGGGGGGAAAAAAAAGTAAAATCTACTTGTTATTGAAAGGTATGCTTTTAAAAAGAAAAGTCTTTTTTGCATTAAAAATCCAACATTCATCAACAATCTTAGCTTGGTTCTATTCTCCATCTTGGTATTTTTCTCAGGCAATAGGGGCACTTGTTATTTGCTCAATAACTACCTTACAGACAATGATGTGGTATCTCTTTGTTTATGCCCTTTCACTTGTCAAAAATGGCTTAAAATGTTCTTGCTGAAATGTTTCCATATTATACTAAAATATGTCAATTATTAATTTTAAAATTTTACATATCAAAATGGTCTCAAAGACACTGACTTGAGCTTTCCATCATTGGGTTGATGTAGGTTGAACATTTGTAATGCAAATGTCTGAAATCTGTAATGCTCTAAAATTGAAAACATTTTAGTGTCAATATGTAGCCATAGTCTGGTGCTTTGTGGACATTGTGCCTGTTATATATGCATCTGGAGTGTCCCCTGAGACCCACAGGTTAGAGGCTTGGTCCTTCATTTGATGCTATGGGGAGATGGTAGTATATTTGGGTGATGATGCTTGTAAGAGAGATGTTGGGTCATTTGTGAACATGCCCTTGAAAGCAATATTGGAACCCCACCTCCTCCCCGCTTTTTGCCTCCCAGCTGCCACACACAGAGCAGCTTCTTGCCACACTCTCCTTTCCTCACTCTAACTTACCTCAAGAATCTTGTTACAGTGACGCAAAGCTGAGCAACACAGCACACAAACTTGCTTTCATGGACAAAGTGACTTCAAACATTGTATGATGTTACCTGTAGACTATGTGTAACGAATGTCACATCCAGACTTGGGTCCCATCCTCAAGACATCTCTATGTATATGCAAATATTCCAACCATACCCCCCCCCAAAAGACCTTGAAACTATTCTGGTCCCACTCTCTGGGAGAAGGGATATTCAATCTGCAGCAATCTTTCCATTTTATCTCTCCTGTAAACTAGTCACTTGTCTAGAGAATATGCAGTTCTTATCCTGAACAAAGTCATAAATAGGTGCTTCGGGGTCTCACTATCCTCTCATACAGGTTGTAACACAGAGAGACGGTAGGCAGAGATGAGCAGGGGGAGCTGGAAGCTGAGTCGTGAAGACTTAGCTGCAGGGATGCATCGAACCCCTGCCTGCAATGTTTTCACTTTAAATGACTGTACTGCAGAGTAAGACATTAGACTCAGTGGTTAGTGGATGCTGCACACAAATCCTAACCCCCGTGCAGCACTTACACGAGGCTTACACAGCGGAGAGGGTTCTGAATCATCTTTGTCACCTGTGAGATAAACTCTAACCTCAGCTGTGTGGGGATCAGAAGACAACTTGCAGGAGTAAGTTCTTTCCTTCCATTTGTGAGTATGTGTAGGGTCTGGTGCTGCTTGTACTCAAATGCTGAGTTCTGTACCCCAAGATCTGGTTACTCCAAGACAAGGAGACCCTCTTGTATACTAGCTTTTGCTGTGTAGTCCTTTCTCCCCAAGTTATCCTTGGTTGGTTAATAAAGATGCCTACAGTCTGGAATCATCAGAAGAGAGTGGGCAGACAGAAGGTTCTGGGTTTGGGGTCTCAGGCAGGGACCATGAAGGAGAAGAAAGAAGGAAGAAGTCACCTTGGGGTAGGTGGGTGGTGAGTGCATGGCCATGAGGGCCGGCCTGGTGGAGTAGGAGCTGCCCAGGCAGAACGTGGCAAGTGATATCTTGGGATTATAGACAGGGAAGTAGACAAAATAGCATAGAGGGCTGATATCTGCCCAGCTCAAGTGCTTTAAGGATTATCGTGAAGAACGATTTATTTTGTTTTATGTATAGGAGTACACAGAAGCTACCTTCAGAAGAGGGGATCGGATCCCATTACAGGTGGTTGTAAACCACCATGAATTGAACTCAGGACCTCTGGAAGACCAGTCAGTGCTCTTAACCCCTGAGCCATCTCTCCAGCTCCCATGACTTATTGTAAATGTAAATATTTTTGTGTCTTTTATTTGGGAACTACATGGTCCATGTGAGATAGAAACTTCCAAATAATATTTACTGCGACAAACGTGGATCCAGGGATCAAACACCCATCACCAGGTTTTCTGCAAGTACTTCCTCCTCTTGTTTTTTCCACCTTGTGTCCCTGGATGTGAGGCCTTCTTTTCTCTTGATTCAGATGGATTACTAGCACTCATTTATACCGGAAGAATGTCATTTGTCTAGGATGCTGTAACATAACAGGAAGGATGGCTTGGTACCAGCTCTGAAACTTACCACAGGCTCTGGCACAGCCTCCTGTGTATTATGCATGAGTTCAGAGGCCAGGGTGCAGGGGCAGGTGGGTAAAATGCAACAGCTGCACTACCTGGCTTCAGGGAGAAGCCGGGGCAATGTGATCTACATAGCATCTTCTTCCCTGCACATACATGAGAGGTCATCTGGGAATTAACTGATTGGATATTTACATTGGATCATCCGGACCAAGGGAGGTTTGTAAAGAAGCAGAGTCAAAGGGCCAGTGACATACCTCTGTAGGTGAAGTGCTTGCCGTGTAAGTCTGACTACTGAAGTGGATTCCCGGAACCCAAGCAAAGGTGAAATACAGAACCGACTCCTGAAAGTTGTCCTCTAACTTCCACACGTGCACCAGGGCATGCACGCTCCCCTTCCCTACACATATGTCCCATACATACCATATTGTACCATACTTATGATGATAATGATAGTGGTGGTGGTGGTGATTGTGGTGACGATGATAAATATTTTTAAATAAACTGGGTCAGGAGTTTTATAGGAACCCCTGAGGGAAGAACTGAAGTGTGTCCAGTGCTGGACAGGAAAGCCTGGCACGAGGGTGGGAAGGCCTCAGCAGTCCCTTCAGCTGTTTTCAATTAGGCTAATATTCAGTTTGGTTTCAGTTCCCAGAGGGATGCTGAGGACTGAGACACCCCAATTTAGACCTCAGCGTGTGGACAGGCATGGTTTCTGTACCCCAGTCCTCAGTGTGTGGACAGGCATGGTTTCTGCACCCCAGTCCTCAGTGTGTGGACAGGCATGGTTTCTGTACCCCAGTCCTCATCGTGTGGACAGGCATGGTTTCTGCACCCCAGTCCTCAGCATGTAGACAGGCATGGTTTCTGCACCCCAGTCCTCAGCGTGTAGACAGGCATGGTTTCTGCACCCCAGTCCTCAGCGTGTAGACAGGCATGGTTTCTGCACACTTCATATTTGCTAATTTCTCTTTTCTCCGGTCACCGATTACAGTAAGTGAATTATTAATTCTTAGAAAGGGGGTCAGCCCGGTGCCGAGTTGTTTTTCAGGGGCATATAGTAAATCTATGAGAGCCACGGATTTGAAAGGGGACAGATGACCTTAAGCAGTTCAGAAGCATTGAGTTGCTATTCCTGCTTTTCCCTCTGTCTCCTACTTCAGCGGGACATTTCCCTCACGTACTACAAAATGACATTGCAAAGCACAAGTTGGAATGCAGTGACGTCATTTCCTAATTAAGTGTCGCATCCAGAAAAGTGATGTTTGAAAGTATCTCAAACCATGGATACTGGGAGAGAAAACATACCATCACCAACACATGTCCTGTTCGGTTCACACTCTGTAAATCTGGCGACAGGAGGAGCTAAGGAAATGGACATTTTAGGGTACAGCGTCTGCACCTGTCTTCAGATCGCAGGCTGTTTACATTGCTATGCCAACGTTACCATGTCTAGTCAGGTCACATTCTACAACCCAATCCCAGAAAAAGTAACAGAATTACCTTTACCTTTTTCATTTCAGTGGAACTGTATCCACCACACTTATCCTACAGTACAGGACATCAACCCCTGTGGGACAGCCTGACATGGTTGAGATCTAAATGATGTCTGGTAAATTAAAAAATTCCCAAGATAATAAAATGCTATTGATTCAAATGTAAAGTGTTTGTATGTGTAGTGTGCCTACATGGGTTAACTGAGTGGTTGTAAATATACTTCTAACCATAATTATCTAAAGTTTCCTTTTTAAGAAATTAATTTACCACCCCTTTGTTTTCTGAGTGGTATTTTAATAGTTTTATTAAAAACCAAAGTTTTTGGTAAACACAAGGGTTTTCTTTTTTCCACTACACATGGCTGTGGATTTCTGATATTTCACTCAGTAGGTCATCATGAATGTCTCCCCCCTTCCCCTGGGGCTTCAGTTTATCTCATAGATGACAATGGTGACTCAGAACCCTCTCTGCATGTGTAAACCTCCTGCAAGTGCCACATGGATTTGGATTTGTGTGTAGCATCCACTAATGTCTAATGTCTTCTTCTGCAGGACAGTCATTTAATGCAGAAGAATTCGGGGCTCAGGGAATTCAGAATACACAATGTCAATCATGTGATTTTCAGAGTTGACAGGAGTTCCCACACTTGAGTGGGGCATGTGTCTCAGGCAGTCGCAACATTTAGAGAGAGGCACATTGTTGAAAAAGGAAACTCCCATGCCTGGCTGGGCATTTTTGGTAAACTCTCCCATCTCTCAAGTGTGTTTCTTTGGACTAACCGTGTATGGCATTGTTGATAGTTTCACTACAGCTTGTTCAGGAAGAATCATCCACGCAGCCTGCCAGAAATACAGTTCTGCGGCTTTACAAGTTTGTCTCGTTTCAGAACATGAAGACAGGACACTGGGTCCTCACTATGGAATCTACCTTACATCACTGGAGGAGTGGTTGTTTCTCTGATAAACTACGATCACAAGGCAGCATACATTCCTAACGCAGCATGCAAATACATAAGCGCCAAACTTCCGAGGTAACCGAACATGACTGGGAGACGTTATTTTGAGCCTGAGATATATAACACCAGCCACCAGCGTTTTAGAGACATTAGTTTCTTTCCAAGACCACAAAGCAAACCTCCAGACCTTTGCGCTTAGTGCAAACTGTCTGCTTACCCTAAATTACTGGCGGGCTCCTCTATAAATTTACTCACAGAACACATCCCCTCTCGTCCTCTCACACTACCCAGCATTCTCACGGAGTTAAGTCTTGTCTCCGAGTGTACATCAGACAGCAGTCTTTAGGCAAAGCAAGGCCACGTCTAAACTTCACTGCAGTCCTCCCAGTTCTCCATAGAGCAGCCGGCTGTGTAGCCCAGAGAGGAGAGGGCGTCAGGGCGAGCTGGGAGAGGGCGAGAGGTCTTGGGGAAGGCTAAACCTGGACTGGAAGCCTTACCTTGATGTCCTTGATCAGGTTGGAGAAAAGAGCAGTTTGTGCTGAGCGGTGGATGGTGGCCGTCCGCTTTAAGCTGTTGTGCTTTGAGGGTCTGGGGTGCAAACAGCCCTGGATTCCCCTGCGTTCCAGACACAGACTCTTTCTTGCTCCGGATCAACATGGACTTTGGCTGGCTCCTCCTTGCTCAACCTCGGCGGCGCCGTTGACAACTCTGCTCCAAGTGGAGCGGTCCCTGTCGCCGGCACACACATCCCGACAGTTCTGGTCACAGCTTCCCCAGGGCGCGGGAGAAGGGGGTCACTGCATACCCTGGGAATCCAGCCGTCATCACGAGTCATCACGAGTCAGTCGGTAGCGGGACCCATCACTCTTTCCCGACCCCCACGCTCCTCTAAGTCCCTGCAGTGTACACGGCCCTCCCTCGCCCCGCCCGCGACGACCCCTCCACGTGGATGCTGAGTGTGACCCCTGCAGACGTTCTCTACGCTCCCTCTACCCTAAGAGTCTAACTACCTCCTCCACGTCTATCACCCCGCTCCCTTCCAGCAACTGCATCTCTTGCTACCGGGGCTAGGGACCCCAGCGTCACCCTACACCCCCTCTACTCCCGCCACGCCCCTTGCGTGTTTCTGCGTCTGACTCTCCTGTCTAGGTTATGCAGTCTAGCTCCTCAGCTCCGGGGGGTGGGGGTGGGGGCATCAGGCCTCCCTCTGCCTGAGCCTTAGCTTAAGTCTCTGCTGTGGCGGTGACTCAACTTGGGGGCTTGCAGAGAGGAGGACATGGAGCCATGGGGGTCCCATCTCGGCCGAGTGCAATGACCGGTTGTACAAACCCCCAGGTTATCTGGGATTTAAGGGGCAGAAGGATTTTCCTCTTTTGCGATCTTTCCCAAGCTGGTCTCTCCAGAACATCCTGCACCAGGTTAGCTCGGTTTACGCTCCTTCTTCAGTGCTCCTTCTGACCAGCCACCGGAAGACGCCCTTGGGCATGAGAAGTGACAGTGGCAAAGGCTTGATTGCTCATCCAGTAGTTGGAAGAAGCTACTTTATTGTAATTTTCTCAAGGCAGGAAGGGATGCTGTGAGCTGTGATTAGCGCCTGACTGTGTTGTTTATTTATCTGTGACACACCTGTGGAGGCACCACAGGCCAGCGTGTGCTGTTAGCAGTTTCCTGTGACTACCCTGAATGTGGGAAGCTGTTTAACGAATGTGCCTCAGACACTAATCATCACACACGGTCCTGGAAGGGGCATGCTCGAGAGGCTTATGATTTCAAACGAAAAACAAAACAAAACAAAACAAATGCTCTCTAGAAATGCTCTCTCCAAAGCTACGGGTGGCATTTGAAATGTTTCGCTTGCAATAAAGAGGAAATGTCTACTGTTCGCTGCTCAAATGTTTACAATTTTTAGATCACAATTTAAGAAATTCAGTCAGTTTGCTGGAAACGTCCAGTTCACTGTTAAAACTGTGCAATGACGGTTGTTTTTGGTTTTGTTTTTATTTACTTTGCATCTCCATTGCAGCTTCCCCTCCCTTCACAACTCTCAGTCCTCCCTCTCACCTCCCCCCATCCTCCTCTTCCCTCCCCTCTCCTCAGAAAAGGGAATCTTCCTATAGATATCCACCCGCCTTGGCATATCAAGTCGCTGGAAGACTAGGTGCATCTTCTCCTATTGAGGCTAGATAAGGCCGCCCAGTTAGGAGAAAGGGATTCAAAGACAAAGAACACCTCCAACCCCCAGGAGTTTACAATTCACGCCAACATTATCAGGCCGTCTATGTCTGACATCTGAGGCAGAACTGTAGGGTAGAAGGGCCGTGTGCTGGATGTTGATGGGATTATTCCTGAATAAGAAAGTAATTTGCCTTCCAACTCAGCTGCAGTGGGTGACAGGAACAGGTGTGTTACTCATGGAGGTGGGAGGAGCTGCTGTGGTACTGTGGGGGTGGGGCATGGAGGTGGGAGGAGCTGCTGTGATACTGTGGGGGTGGGGCATGGAGGTGGGAGGAGCTGCTGTGACACTGTGGGGGTGGGGCATGGAGGTGGGAGGAGCTGCTGTGGCACTGTGGGGGTGGGGCATGGAGGTGGGAGGAGCTGCTGTGGTACTGTGGGGGTGGGGCATGGAGGTGGGAGGAGCTGCTGTGATACTGTGGGGGTGGGGCAGGTTAGGAAAGAAGAGGCCTGTGCTGAGTGGCCAAAGCAATTCACCAAGGACTGTCATGTCACATCTAAATATGGATTATATGCTCCAAGTTGCTGGGTTTTGACTTCAGAATCAGGCTCAAGGTGAGCAAGCAAGAGTCTGGAGTTAGGAGATCTTGCGAATCAGCCTGGAGAGGCGCCCTGCTCTCTTACTCTTTAATTGAAGGGCTTAAATGGGTACATTTAAGACTCCAAATCCTCACGTTCTTATATAAAAACTTCCACCCCAAATTTGGTTGACTCACTCAAAAAACAAGCTGGATGACCCTGCCCCTCGCTGGCTGCATCACACAGGAAAGCAGCCCCCCTCCCCGTCCCTGCCCCCGCCGCCCACCTCACCTAGGAAAGCACTGTAGAGCTGGCCCTGGTGGGGACACAGGTAAGCCAGCCCCAAAGGCATGAAGGTAGGTAGCTGGCCGTGCCCCTCACCTGAGCAACATGGGAGAGCTAGCCCGGATGGTATGAGCATGAGGGAACAGTCAGGGTGAGCAACCCAGCTACCATCTCAGGCCGAGATCCAGGGCTTTGAGTTGGTCCACCCTAACATCTACCCCATCTGTGAACTGCTGGAGTGTGTGAAAGGGCCAGGCTGGCAGTCCACAGCTGTAGGATCTCCACTGCACAGCACCAACAACAGAATATCCAAAAGGAGTCCAAGGATCCAGGACTGATAATGCAGCAGAAGCCAGACCCAGACCAAGGACTCGCAGCAACGATCTTTGGCAAGAAAAGGTGTTTGGGCAAAAGGGCATACTGTGTGACACACTGTGACACACTGCAGCGTCCACAGTGAGCTTTTTGTTGTTGTTGTTTTGTTTTGTTTTTTAAAGTAATTTATTTATATAATTTAACTTTTTTGTTTTCTTTTGGGGGTTCCAAGGGTGGAGGGCAGATATGCAGGATGGGGAGGCGAGTAGGATTGGAGTGAATGATGTTACATTAACAATCAGTAAAGAGTTAGGTTTTTTTTTTTTAAGAATAAGAAAGAAAGAAAAATAAAGTTGTTGGTCAAGCTGACCAAGGCACTCTCAAAACAGACAGCCTATTCCACTGCCCTTGGTCAGCACACAGCCTATTCCACTGCTCACGGTTGCCCCTAGAGCTAGACAGTAAGTCTCTTTTGCTGAAGACACCGAGCACTTCAGGGCCCAGAGAGCCCCTGAACTGGAACTGACTTGAATGTCTCCTCCCTGGGGACTAGCTTTTGTGGTACCAGAAGGAACCATGCAAGCTTCCAAAGGGGAGAGGCAGCCAACAGTCCCATCCAGCTATGATGCAATGAAACACAGCAACTCCCAGTATGGCATGACCTTAGGGTGCAGTAGTGGCATGCCTACCTCGTTGATAATCAATGGTTCTCTAATTGGACTTGAGACCATCTCAATAAAATAGAAACCATGCCTGGTACTGGAAAAAACCCAGTTAACCACGCAGTGCTTGTGAAGTCATGTATATTAGAGAAGAATCTACAATCACTACTTTATTAAGCCAGCATAATCCCTAACAACAACCTAAGCGTTTGTCTTTATACATACAGATAAGTAGGCATAAAAATGAGACCTTCGAGCCTCATCAGTTAAACTTCTCTGCAATAGACGGAGACCATTACAGAAAACTACCATCAATAAAAACGCAGTTGTGGAGCCCAGGCCCAGAGAATACATCCACAGAACACTTCTGCACCTAAGGCTTAGGGAACGCTGGGTAAAAGGAAGGAAAGACTATCTGAGCAGTAGGAACACAGAGTTTGATGTGAGGACGTTTCCCTGGTGATGTCAGAAGTTACACCCATAAATTCTTACCAACGAGATTGCCTAAGTGTGAGCCAAATAAGGACAGCACAAATGAACATGGCAAACTGAACAGGGAAGCCCACAAGGTCTCTACCCTATGCAAAGACCCACAGACCACTAAGGAATGCTGGGAGCAGGAGAAACAGTCACTCCCAGGGAAGAGACACCGATTGCCTACCCAACATCAAAGATCAACCCTGAAAGCATGCATCTAAGTAACATTATACAGACTGAGCAGGCTATATTTAGGAATATATATGTGTATATATGTAAATGAATATACATATATGCATATAATAACAATAAAAAAGAGGAGAACATAAATTTTAAAAGGAGAAAGCAGTATATGCGAGGATTCAAAGGGAGGAAAGGGAAGAGAGAAATATAATTGTATTATAGTCTCAAAAAATAAAATAACAGATGTGAAAGAAAATCCTGTTGTATAAGCACTCGACACTACTTCCCATTCACCTGTTAGCACTTGTACAAGTCTGCATGGCCAACTTGATGGTGTCCATCAGCTTGAGTTCATCTGTCACCCACAGGAAAGGATGTGTGACCCTGGTGTTGAAGGGGGGGGAGCATGGCTTAATGAGCTGTACTGATTAGATAGATTTATGGTCCAATTATAAGTTATTCCATATATTAATTTTTATGTGCATAGAACCTCTCTAAGCACCACCACCACTATCACCACTGTGGTCTTAGTAAAGAGTTTCTGTTGCTGGGTTAAAACATCATGACCAAAAGCAACTTGTGGAAGATAGTGTTTATTTCCCTTTAGGACTCTCAGATCAGACTACATCATTGAGGGAAGTCAGGGCAGGAACTTAAGACTGGGACCTGGAGGCTGGAACTACACCAGAGCCCATGGGGAAGTGCTGCTTATTGGCTTTCTCTCTGTGACTTGCTCAGCTTGTTTTTTTATACACCCTAAAACCAAGTGCCCAGGAATAACACCGCCCACAGTGGGCTGGGCCCTCCCACATCAATCATCCAATAGTGACCCGTTGCTAAAGAACTGAAGTCAAATTGGAGATTCCGTAGAACTAGAGGACTGAGGCTGCGTTGTACAAGGATACCTTTATTGGCATTCCTTGAAGTCTTTTCTCTGGATAACTCAGAGTTCAAAACAGAGACAGAAACTTAATGAAAAACATACAAAGCTATCACCAGATGTGCTCAGCATACAGAAGGTCTCATGGCTGAATGGAGGCTGTCCACGCAATGGCCTTGAGTTGTACTAAGCTAAACTATGGGGTATGGGGGATTGGACATCTTGCCCACAGCATACCTTGTCTGAGAGGCCTGTATCAGTACTTTTCGGTTACTTCCTTGGGCTCTTATATCTAACACCCTTCTCCATGCCCCAACACTAGGTAGGTGAGAAAGAGGGTTGGAGGAGAAAGGGAGCGTAGACCTTTATAAACTACTTCCTGCTAATGAGGGGCTTTGAGTTCTGTGGGGCAAGTTTGATCTTCGCTGTCAGGATAACCAGTTTCTTATCACTTTGCTGACAACCACCTGAGAAACTGCAGTAACAGAAACCAGCAGCAGGGGGAGCAGCAGGGGAAGCAGCAGCCCCTCCAGGCTCTCACATTTACACCCTCCCAAGGGTCCCCAGAATGCCAAACATAAACTATCTGCAGCTGGCAAAAATCATGCCTCTTCTAGAGCATGAGACAAATCATAGCGACAGTGGACAATCTGAGGCAGCCCCATAACCCACAACTGGGATTAAAACAAAAAACATAGTCACATAACGTAACTGGGTTTTTAAAGAAACCAATATTCTCACTGCAGAGGCCTTGCTCCCAGGGGAGCAAACAAAGCCCTGTGAGAACAGGTTCACATGGCAGGACAACCAACACAATTGTCACCCCACGTTGCAGAGAAATACAGTATCTTTGCAAGACTTGTAGCTAGTAAATGAGAGAACCAGGATTTGAACTTGGGAGTCCATATGCTCAGTAAGTCTGTTACACTCATTTTGGAGAGTTACTCAGGATCGTTGAGTAATCCTCTTGAGGAATGTCATTTACAGACTCTTGCTACAGAGACTGCAATATGATATCACATCACAGGCTTGTCCCTTCTTGATCCCTATTTATATGTGTCAGATCCAAGACTGTGTTCACGCAGACAATATGAGAAACGACACATGTGACCAAACAGGGAACATTAGCACCCTTGAGATGATAACCATGCTGTTATGTAAAATGCTTAATGTTTGTGTGTTAACAGTATATTTGGAAAAAAAACATGCAGATTTTGTTAAGGAAACCATGGTGACATAAGACTTAGGAAGATCCTAATGACTCGTATGTTTGTAGTAAGAACTGACTGAAACTCTGCCATCCTGAAGTACCCACTGATGTTTTGTGGGTGTGTGGAGAGGTATGGGGGAAGGGGATGTCTCAGCGGGCCCATGCCCAGTCATATCTTCCCCCTGAGGGACCAGCCACACGACTGACAGTATAGCATAGAATAGAATTTATTCAGGGCATGGGGAGGGGAGCCAGGAGGGTACTAGAGGTAAAGAGGGAGAGGGAGAGGGAGAGGGAGAGGGAGAGGGAGAGGGAGAGGGAGAGGAGTAGAGGCTGGCCATGACCACGTGGAGAGAGGGAGAAGGGAAGGGGGGAGGGGGAGGGGACAGAGAGAAGCTAGAGGCAGGAGATCAAGAGATTAAGAGAGTAAGAGAGAGAGAGGAGGGGGCAAGCAGCCTCTTTTATAGTGGACAGGCCTACCTGGCTGTTGCCAGGTAACTGTGGGGAGGAGCACACCTGGCTGCTGCCAGGTAACTGTGGAGGTGGAGTTTAGACAGAATACTAACACCCGCATGGCACTTATTCAATCAGTTTCTCTTTAATGTAAAGTTTCTAACCATGTGCAGTATTGCTATCTACACTGCCACTTCAATAAACCTCGGGCTTTCATGGAAAAAAGCCCTTGAGGTCTAAATTTATGAAAACGAATGTGCTGACTTCAGCATGTCCTGAGCACACGAGAGACAAGAAATAATAATAATAATGGATTCTGAGAAGCAATGCAAAGTCAGCAGCCAGAGAGACGTGTGCAGACAGTACGTTTACAAGGAAGGGAAAGCCCAAGTTGCTTGTTGGTTCAGACCAGATGCAGTGTGAAATGGTTACTATCCCAATAGCAGCACGCCTTTGGAAACAGCCATGAGTTTCTATCACCTTGCTGGTCTTAGTCAGGGTTTGTATTCCCACACAAAACATCATGACCAAGAAGCAAGTTGGGGAAGAAAAGGTTTATTCAACTAACACTTCCACATTGCTGTTCATCACCAAAGGAAGTCAGGACAGGAACTCGAACAGGACAGGAACTTGGAAGCAGAAGCTGATACAAAGGCTGTGGAGGGGCACTGCTTACTGGATTGCTTCCCCTGGCTTGCTCTGTTTGCTTCTTATAGAACCCAGAACCACCAGCCGAGGGATGGTACCATCCACAGTGGGCTGAGCCCTCCCCCCTTGATCACTAATTAACCTTGAATAAGTTATTTAACCTGAACCCCAGGCTTCTGCACTTCTATAAAGCTCTGCAGATTTTTCCTCTATGGAGACAAACATTACCACCTCTCTGTAACCACAGCTTTTGCTTTGTCATGTGATCTAAATAGTTTCAAACTGCTATCCCAGGGATAAAATATGAGTAGATTGGGTAATTAATTGTACCTGAAATGATAATAAAATTTCAGAAGACTGTAATCAACCACAATTGCTGACACTGGAGAAGGAAAAGAGAATTTGATTTTGATCTTGACACTAAGGAGTCATCAAAACATGCACAAATCTCGCAAAGGAAGGGGGAGTCGGACTCAGTGCTCTAACCACGAGTCAGCAGATTTGAATGTCATAAAGCAAAACTAAAATGCACTTGAGCAGGTACCAAGAAAATAAATATTAATAAAGGTCCATTAAAAATGACTCCTGGAAGCAGCTCCCTACAGTATGTATGGGGTAAACTCAAATACACCAAGGAGATTTCTTCCCTTAATAAAATGTCACAACACTAAGATGTATGGAAACTTGCCTTTGGAAATTCTGGTCTTAGACACTGTCATATCTTATCTCATAGAATAGAGAAGCATTTGAAGTTTGTTGTCTTTGAAATCCCACTTATATTTATAATAGGCAGAATGTCTAAATTTCAAAGAGACACTTTCATTTCCAAAGAAAAATATTCATGAATAATGGCCATCACAGAAGTCAGTACTGGCTTCTGTAGAATGTTACCAGAATAGGCCAGGAGCATCCTTCCTGGTTCTCGTTGGTTGCCTTGGAGATCCTCAATTTCTCTCTTCCCTCTGCTTGTCCAATTATGTTATGAAACATTGAAATGTACAACGTATTAGGAGTTCTCCCAGTCTTATAGGAATATATATAGAAACAGCGTCAGTTGACGACCTTGGAGATGGGCAGTGAACCAGCTTCTTTCCAAATTAAATTCTTTAAGTTCACTGGTGTGTAACTACTCCCATGACAGTTCAGCTTGGTGCCTCCCATGAAGGGCCAAGCAAGTGGAGCAGGAGCTGGCTTCTCAAGCAGTATACTGTCCATGCCTGTATTGTTCCTCTGTAAGTCCATCAATAAATTTAATAAAACATTATTTTTAAACATTACATTTTAAGCCATGCTTTGGTTCAGACTTTTGGTGGCTCCATATTCCCTACCAGGAAACTCCTACTCCCACAGGGCTTTTAAAAATTTGATGTGACTTAATTTTTTTTTCAATCTCACCCAAACTAGCGTCTCATGTTGTCTAGATCAAATTAGCTTAGATCCACTTATCTTGTCCAACTCTAACTGTCTGGTATCTATCTGTCTTCCTTGCTTGGAAAAGGTTGTTTTTTCTTCTGTGCCTTCCAAGGGCTCCATGAGCCAACTTCAAGGTCACTGTGCAGGATTCCTGCCTCTTCTAGGCAGAGCCTGTAGCTTGTGCCCTATATGGCTCTGGCAAGCTTCCTTTCTAGTACCACAGAGGCTACAGGACTCAGAAAATGGAGTCATGAAGTCATGGCGCAGAATATGGAAAGCAGAAACAGGTTTTCCTCAGCCCTTGGTTTCCAGTATCATACACAGAATTGCCATATCATAGGAGATGGGTAGATAGCTATCTCTTCATTTAATGAGAACTTCAAATTGTAAGTTTTCAAGATTCAAGTTTTTCAAGATCTCAAACTTTCTTGACAATATTATCTTTATAACCATCTTCCAACATTAACACATTTTGTGTCCTAGTCATTGCCCTAAGATGTACATATGTCATATCAAAATATTATATTGACTAGTATGCCCTTGCTTTCTCTAATAAATGCTGTCAGTACTGTTTTTATTTTGCAGATATCTTAGCATTTTTCTCCACTACCAATTAGGTCAAAATTTCCTTGTCCAGCTGTTCTGTCTATACCAATGTCTATATTGTCTGTATTTACACCAGGTATATCTATATGTCCATACATGCATAATTGTTTGTATATACTTATAGTTACTATATATTTCATTATGAAACACAATCATTATGAAACAAGCCAATCTTGTTAGCCTTGGATCATTTTTACCTATTTATATACATAGTGGTCATTCTTGTGTGAAAATAGTTTGATATAAGAATTATTCAATTATCAAATTGAATGGTCATATGTATACTTGACTCACTTGCAAATCTTAGTTAAGGAATGACTGTATGTCAGAGTCCAAGATATAAAAATAGATGATCACGAACTTGTAATTTAGGCCAAAGACTAATCTCCAGGTTTACAATAGACTTAAAAGAAGATATAAGGCCAGTTCCTGAGCACCTGCTCCAGTAGGTGAGCTGTGCTTTCTCCTTCAACCATGGCTAGGCTCAAACATGAAGCTGGAGGCCAGGGGTGCTTCCTGATCTCCTGTATTGACTGTACATGCTCTTTATTTACTCAAGATCAGTTCACGTACCTGTACCCACACCTAGTTTCAAGAACACAAAAACAATGTTAACACAAAGTGAAATGCACTGAAAAGTGGTCACTAGCCTACTCCTTGCTCCTACCAGGGACATGTTGGAAATGCTGCCTCAAGACAGCTATACCACGGAGGACAGATGAGGCTGACTCCCAAAGTGGCACAATAGCTTAGTATTGTATGTCAATGTGGTCTGTAACAGTTAGTCTTGTGATAGCTAGGTTTTGCTTAGCTACAATTATTGGAGATGAAATCTACTCTTAATCAAATTCCATGAAAACTTTCAGTCTACATATTTTAATGTTCTTGACTATGAAACCTTTCCCGGTGTGGCCTCCTCTGTGTTCACCTGTCTATAGATCACACCTCCAAATGCCTTCTCACAATGTCTTCATTCTCTGAGTGTCCTGCAACTTATAAACACAGATTGTTCCCCATCACAATGTAGTTGGCTGAGGGGAGAGGCCTTTAGAAACAAAGGTGAAAGTTCAGTAGAGATGTTCAGACAATAACTATCTAGCAATGTCAAAGGCTGCCCAAAGCAATCCATGTGTGATGATTTGAATAGGTTGGCTCCCATGAACTCACAAGTTTGAATGCTTGGCCCACAGAGCGTGCACTATTAGTAGGTGTGGCCTTATTGGAGTAGGTGTGGCTTTGTCGGAGGAAGTATGTCACTGTGAAGGTAGGCTTTGATGCCTTATATCTATGCTCAATTTCTGCCCAATGTTGAAGATAGTCTCCTCCTGGCTGTCTGTTGAAGACAGTCCCAATCTGTTGCCTTCAAATCAAGATGTAGAACTCTAAGGTCCAACAGTACCATGCCTGCCTGCACACTGCCATGCTTCCCGCCATGATGATAATGGACTGAACCTCTGAAACTGGAAGCCAGCCCCAGTTAAATGTTGTCCTTTATAAGAGTTGCCTTGGTCATGTGTCTCTTCACAGCAATGGAAACCCTAAGACACTGTGTCTGCCTGTCTCGCTCGTCTCTCTAGCAGGTTCCTCAGCTTGAAACATAGCTTCTTTGCACTTTCCAGTGGAATGCAGGAGTTTCCAGATGCTTCTTACAGAGTGGTGGCAGGCCTTCTCTGAGAGCTTCCCTGCTCTGAGCACATAGTGTATTTCCTATTATTCTTATATAATTACTAAGAATTATAGGATCAAACCCCCGGTTTAAAAAAAGAAAGAAAGAAAGAAAGAAAGAAAGAGAGAGAGAGAGAGAGAGAGAGAGAGAGAGAGAAAGAAAGAAAGAAAGAAAGAAAGAAAGAAAGAAAGAAAGAAAGAAAAGCAAGCAAGCTTAATGACAAGGAGGAGGAAGAGGAAGAAGCACAACCAATTTTATTCAAAATTTATATTGAACAAGTTAATTGCTTCTAAAACTCATGCCACCCTTTGTATAATGGTAATTACTTCTTTTTTTATTCCTTTCCTCTTACTTTTCTTTATAGTTCTTTAATACTGAGTTGCCCAGTTAAGAGCCTCTTTCTTATCTGATTAAATTACTTTTCAATATTCATGATTAGCACTGGCTTCTAAAAAACAGGCATTTGATCTTCTCGATCACTTGATCGGGTGAGTGTGGTTGGTACCCATACTACACGGTCTAGTGTAGACTCAGTCTTTGCCTCTGATCTTGAATCTCTAATCAAACTCAGAGTCCATCTTTCAGCTTCTCTGGAGCGATGGTATGTAGGCTTAGATTTTTTTTAAAACCTACTCTATTTAGAGTTCTTAAACACTTCAATCTCCCTTCTAACCCACCAACCAAAGGTAGGGGGAGAAGAAGGTTAGTAGAAAAAGGGAGTTGTGGGGCTGTTTAGAAGTAGTTCTACACTTCATTGTCAAGATACCAGCAGTCCAGTTCAATAGCAAACACCAAACATGAATCAGTAGCAACTACCCAGTCCAGCAGAAACAGCAAGGCTCCCCCAAATCCACAAGAGTTAGCCAGAATACCACAAGACGTTCTCTGGCATGCTTCTCCCTACAAAGTGGAAACCAGTGAAGACCATGAAACATCACGCAGCAGTGCAGCAATGCAAGAGCACCCTCTCCCTCTTTGTGGGATTCTATTCATATTCTTTCTAAGCATCATGAGCCCTCTCAAGCGTCTGTTCGCAGAAACATCACACGCTCTCTCACAAGACAGCTTCCAGAAAAACATCATGTGACACAACTGAGTTATTAAAGAAACCAGAAGTTTCCAGTTTATCTGCTGATGACACATGAATGCTGACACACCAGTGAGTATAACAGAGAGTCTCAGATATGATGAGGCGGCCATTTTCTATGACATCAGGTCTCTTCACAAGCACTGACTCACTTCTGGATTTTCCTGAGCCCCATTAAATCAAGGTTTCCATACAAGGTTACCATGTAAACATACCAACAAGTTCTGTAACATCAAGGCACCCTGCTTTGTAACTTTTACTGACTCTTCCAGCACCTGCTCGCAATCCCTGACATCTTTGTTATGACAGCAGTGGTCAAAGAATAAATATTATGTCATCACATTGTCCAAATTGCACTGAGGTACTGTAGCTGGTAAAGGAGGAGATCATTAGTATTATCCCAGCCTTTGCGATGATTGAAAAAATGAACACAGGCCAATGAATGAGCCATGTCCACTGCTGAGGACGCTGGAGTGGAGAAATGACAGAATTATTGTCCATGGTCTCCTAGCCATGTAAGGTCTTCCATGGCTGCATCCAGTTCTGCATGAAGATCTCAGAGGCCAGTTCTCCCCAGAGTGAACTGTATATAGCATTTGTCTGTTGCTGAAGCCAAAACTCTAAAAAAGTAAAGATTTTTCTCTCATGAGTAACTTCCACTATCATCATTCAGATCTGTGATCTATACCTAACACTCTTGCCTAAACTCTGCTTATCTTCAAGGTAAGTGAATAGTGCCCAACCATCCCTGGGTGACTGCATCTGCCTTACAGTTTCTGGATCCTCAAACATGCTCACAAGTAGTTCTGTCACTGCCGGAAGCCATGTGAGTTGTTCAACAAATGTGATTGTTTTTCATCTCAAAGCATAGAAAGGTTTTTGCATACAGCCAAAGCTAAGTCTACCATGTTGGCATCACTAAGAAGATTCGATTTTTGTCATAATAATTCTTTTTATAAAGAATATAAATAATATTTATATTATTGTCTCCTCTACAGAGAGGCACTCCAGGAGTGGAAAAGCCACAGGCCAATCTAGAAAGTGAGTGTTGTGAGTGGTCAAGCCTCAGACTGGGAGCTGTGGGTGGACAGGGCAGAGAACTGTCTTGTCAACACACATTGACTAGCTTGCATCTCTGTTCAGGAGTTAACTGGGCCTGATGTGACAAGGTAGCTGCTCCCATATTGGGATAGCTGCCCCTGCTAGGTGCTGGCACCTCATCATGCCACAGATGCTGCACAGATACTTTGTGGGGTGTGTCTTTGTCAGCTGGAGACATCAGAAGAATTGCCCCTGGAGAGGCTCCAAGAGCACACATGGTGCACTGCATACCTCGATCCATATTTATGACCTTTTCACAAACTCAGGTGAAAGAAAGAAAAGAACATATCTCAATTAGGAACCAATTGGTGACACCTCTTATTTCAGTCCCATTACTATCATTCTCTCAAATGAAGAAAAACCACAAGATCTTTCTATCCAGAAATGGTGGTGTCTTAGTTATTTTCCTATTTGCTATGATGAGGCACCATGACCGAGGCAGCTTAGAGAAGAAAGCATTTAATTGGAGCTTGCTTATGGTTTCAGAGGGTTAGTCCATGGCCATGATAGAGGGGAGTGTGACCACGGGTAGGCAGGCAGGCATAGAACAGGAGCAATAGCAAAGCACTTACATCCTGCTCCATAAGGCTGAGGCAAAAAAAAAAAGATGGAGAGTGGCCTGGAACAAGCTTTTGAAATCTCAAAGTCCCACCCCTATCCCCACTCCAGTGACCTCTAGAAAGGCCACACCTCCTATTCCTTCCTAAACAGTTCCACCAACTGGAGACTAATCATTCAAATATATGAGCCTATGGGGGGCCATTCTTGTTTAAACCACCACAGATGATTTGAACCCGAGAGATGTTAATGCTTCCTGTTCCTCCTTCTCTCATGTTACCTGTGATTGTCAATGCTGCGGTGCCTCTAACAAGGGATGTCGGGGTCTGCAGCAGCAGATACTCTTGTAAGAGACAGGCTTTAGTTACCCAGTGATCACATGACCTATATCATGGGTTCATGCACACACAACCCTACTTTGTACAGAGGGATGGAAGATGCGTTTGGGGTGTAGACTTTGTGTTGTGAGAGCATGAGTCTTGGTGATTCCCCCAATCATTTAGGATGTGAGGAGGGAGGCGTGTAGCATCAACTCCAGAACAAGCAGGTATGCTCCAGCCAGGATGATACAGCCCTACTTGGGGTAGGAGCTATCTGCTAGAGTTTGGTGAGAGATTGCTTATAGCACTTACAAGCAAAAGGGATGAGACCTACCTCAAATCAGGAATGGTTTTAAAGACACCTTGAAGAACCAGAGAGTACGGCCCTCCGTGTTCTTCTGCGTGTTCTTCCTAGGTGTCGGAGACAGACAACTGAACAAGCGCAAAACAAATTTCTTATAGTAATAAATGCAAAAAAGAAAATCAAACAGGGTAAAGGGTCAAATGTACTTCCGAATCAGCCCACAACCAGGCAGAGCTGGAGTCTGTGGTGAGGCAGTGGGTGAGAATGGATTTGGTGGCCTCCAGAAAGGGACACCCACCTGCCACTGTGTACCGCACAGCAGACAAGCATTCATCCAGTTGTCGGCTTTGACTCACATTTGTGTGTGAGAGAAGATTCCTCTGGCAGGGAAAACAATTAGTGACCATTACCACCTTCCCTTCTGGGGGTTAGAACAAAGCACATGGAAGCTTTGGGCAGAGACTTCCACAACTGTCTAATCCCAGCTATCTGTAGACACCACCTACAGTGCTTGCAGCATCCCCTGGAACATCTCTAAGCACAGACTCAGAAAGGAGAAGGAGGTTTTCCAACCTCTCCTCGCTGACGGATTAACAGTCAGACTGCAGCTGACTGAGTTTTTCCCCCCAAACATGTGGTGCTTTTGCACAAGACAAAGGAGCCACTTTAGTACCCTCAATATTTATGTTTTCTTACAGGCAAGAAGGACTTGAATTCCTCTTCATTACCTCACTGAAATTGGCTATGGTGGCAGTGTCCTGTAACCTGCTTCCAGGACAGGGAGACTGCTTTGAATTCCCACCAGTCTAAAATACAAATTGAGACTCCAGTCACTCCAAATTGAAAGAAAGAAGGAAAGAAAGAAAGAAAGAAAGAAAGAAAGAAAGAAAGAAAGAAAGAAAGAAAGAAAGGAAGGAAGGAAGGAAGGAAGGAAAGAGGGAGGGAGGGAGGGAGGGAAGGAAAGGAAGGAAGGAAGGAAGGAAGGAAGGAAGAAAGAAAGAAAGAAAGAAAGAAAGAAAGAAAGAAAGAAAGGAAGAAAGAAAGGAAGAAAGAAAGAAAGAAAACACCCAGCGTTCCAATTCCTGGAGCCCACCCAGATTCCGACTCTCCTCACGCGCCACCTCCTCTCAGCCCACACATCTACACTCTGCCCTTTCTCCCTTTCTCACTGTTCGTTCTTGTTCCCCTTTGCTGGGATTTTCAAAACTGCCTCCTCTCCGTTATTCTGGCTTCATCCTCCTCTGATTTGTTGTGCCAGCATCTATGACCCTTTAAAACCCTAACTCAGTCCCATTCCTGAGCTCATACGGTGTGGGTAGCTCACCTCACACAGAGAACGAGCACTAATGTTCTCACCGGGACCTGCCCCACACAACCTCAGGATCAGTGTGCGTTGTCTCTGTTGTCCACTGCAGCAGACCGCTACAGGCCTCCTCAGGCCTTTTGTCCCTGTGGTAGCTTTCCTGCAGTTATACGAACACTCCAACACTCCGAGTCTCCATGCACTTAACTAAAGCCTTTCTCCAACCACACCTTCCACAGTGACGGTCTTGGGGGTAGCCTGCTGAGTTCCAACTCCCACCCAGGCTGCTCTCCCTGCTCTTCCTTTCTCTTTATCACTTCTTCCTCTGCCCTGTGCTCATTTCACGGTCCCAGGACCATCTCATGTAGCTCTGTGAGGACTGCTGTTTTTCTGTTTGCTGTTGATTGCTGCTTCTCTGTGTTGGTTTCGTGGGTTAGAAAAGATATCTTCTGCAAGAATACCACCCACATCACCCCAAGTCAGCAACTCCAGGAAAGGTTAAGCCTTCCCAGTTCCTCAGCTCATTCTTCAGTGGAGCTATCAGGATCTTTGATGCTTTCTGAGGAAAACCCGTTTTTGCTCTGTTTTTGTGCGTGCCTCTCATTCACTGGGAGGTGCAGTACATGGTATCAGCTGATATGCATATGGCAAGAATGGAGTTATTAGATGTACAATATTTCCAGAGTCACAAAGGACTCTTTGTGTCTGGGCCTGTGGACCATTATTTAGACTGCAAGTGGACACAGAAAGGGAAACGTCCATACGACCCAAGCAGAAGGGAAGCAACCTGTATGTGACTGTGCTTGATGCAAATCATAAACTCTTTTTGGAGACAGTCTTGCTGTCTAGCCCAGGCTAGCCTCAGAGTCACAATCCTCCTGCCCAGCCTCTTTAGTACAAGTGCTGCGGTTACAAGACTGTGTAATGTGCACTTGTCTTTCTCACTCAGGTAAAACCGTTCCTTGTGAAAACATAGCTGTTACCCTCATAGAGACTCTATGATACAATGTGCCCTCTCCTCTGTCTCTAGATGACAAGACCCAGATCCTATGGAGGACAGAAGTTCATCCCGGCTTGACGTTACGCTAATGTTCTGATCAGACTGATGACGTCCGTGTGTCTGTCTTTGAGACAAGGTGAATGACTCTCCACAATGAACAGCAGAGGCAAAGCCAGGCTCACAATGGTCTCACTGTGTAGACATATGGTGCTAGCTACTCACAGATAATCCAGTGTCTCTGATGGTGACTTCTAGAGACTGAGTGCTTTATCATCACGAACATGAACAGTCACTATTTGAAATCTGGAAGGTATTACCTCTTAGCAGGACTTCCTTGCTTTTATATCTCCTATATTTCTATTTTTTTATAGTTTTCCTAGTATAAAAAAGCCTTTATTTGGCATTACAGCTTTAATAAACAAGAATCGGGTTACATATCAGAATCGGGTCAAGGAGCTCTCCCTAGACCCCATCATCTTGGTCTTCATAATTTGGAGATCTACCTGAAGGGATGCCTTTCAAATGAAGACACTGATATGGCAGATTTTATTTTTATGTTTGTGTTGATTAAAATATTAAAGAGTCCTTTGGCTGAATGCTAGTTTGGGGTTGGAAGTAGAGTGAAACGGGGCAGGAGACATCCACTGCACTTGGCTACGTAGGATTTAAGTCGACCTGCACAGGAGCCAGATTTGAGGACAGGCCAGAGGGAGCAGGTCAGAGGGTGAAGGAAGGGTGGGGAGGGGGAGCCTGACCTAGGGGACGACATTTGCATGGAAAAGAGGAGAAACAGAGCAACAGGATCAAAGGAATTGAGAGGCAACAGATGGGCGTGGTGGCGTAGTGGCATGGTGGCGTAGTGGCATGGTGGCGTAGTGGCGTGGTGGCGTAGTGGCGTGGTGGCGTAGTGGCGTGGTGGCGTAGTGGCGTGGTGGCGTGGTGGCGTGGTGGCGTAGTGGCGTGGTGGCGTGGTGGCGTAGTGGCGTGGTGGCAGCTGAGGATGATCCGTAAAAATGGATGCAGAAGAGGTAGAGAGGAAAACACTGGGTTTTGACAGGACCGACCGAGGAGACATCTTTCTCAGTATCAGGAAGGAAACAGAACATGAAGGACACAATAACTGTGGAATAAGACAGGGCTCTGCTAAATTTCATTTTTTCAGTGAAGGACAAGTGAGCTCCTCAGGTATGGGAGGACACGGTGACTTCCCTGTGTCTAGCTCTTCCCATCTGTAAAGTGCTGATTCCATGATTTGTCATTGGCACCGTGGAAATCTATGGGGAAACCCAGCTGACTTCCGGCTCAGAAACCTGTGATGAATGCTGCTGTGGACCTCCTGAGCTGTACTCCATCCCTTCACTGTTATTGCCATCTAGTTTATAGTAGTGTGTGAGTGAAAATGGCAAGCATTAATCACAAATCAAATTAATCTCAAATAATGAGAGATAAAAAAATGGTGTTCGTTGTGGGCTGTACTCGTCGGGTACTGGATTTCTGTTAAGCCTGCATGTTTGAAAACAAACTCCTGTGTAACTGGAAAGTTCCTCAGTAAAATGAAAGCGTGTGACATAACCTCTAATCCCCGTGAGTCAATCGAAGGTTTGCTGTCTTTTTGCTAAGCAGGAGTTTACTTCCAGTGCAGAGGCTGGAGCTGTGCTTACTGACTCTCTGCGCGCTGAAGGTTCCGCTGCCCAGGCTGTTCTTAGAAACAGTCAAAAGCAACTCTTGCAGATCAGAAACAAGGACGTGATTACAAAAGTGGAATTTTGCAGTTATTTTTTATGCTCATGGGATAGGTACGTGTCATGGGTTTATGGTCAGACAGTTAACATATCATGAAACATTTTATGGTCAGTCAATTCCTAGAACAATGGAAACAATTTATGATGTGTAATTCACAAGATTATCAGGAAAGTACAAATTAAAAACCAAGTTGACCTCTAGTTAAGGGCATGATTAGAGAGGAGAAGAAGAAATAAATCAAAATCTAACATAGTTTAACTGAAAAGAAAATGGGATCAGCTGTCCCTTAGCAATTAATCAAAGCTAAGTAAAAGATGACATTCACAAAAACCGTACACAGTGGCAGTAATGGGATAGGACTACATAAAACAGGTACTAAATCTGTTTATAAATGTACCCTACAAATTTCAAACCATTTTAAAGCAAAGCATCAAACCCAAAATACTAGGGACCTTAACTGACAGGAACTGTGTTAGTAACTCTTTTCTCCTCTTTTCTCCTCTGTAAGCCCCCTTCTACTCACCAGCAGTTCTTTCAGAATGCTTCATTTAAAATTCATATCATGTCAAAACTACCAATACAAGCCACTAAAATTAACGAGTATTTCTCAAGCCCTGAGGGTTAAAGAGAAAATTTGTCTCTGGGTGGAAATGACCTCAGCTTAGGACCACCTCACAGCCTGCCATGCTCTCACGCTCCGGTTGAGAATGGCTTCCACACAGCATGACCCTTCTGGCTGGCCTCTCCCCTGCGTGCTTGTTTCCGTAGACAAAGGATCTTATCCGTCCGTTTCTCCCACTCAATAGCCTTTGGCATCTATGCACTTAATTGTGTAAGTATGGGGACACTTGTTCTCTGGCCTCTGATCTGTTTCTTCAGCTTTCAGATGGTACAGAGCTACTTTCTCCTCCATCTCTTACAAAATGAGGGCAGTGGTTCCCTCCTGCGCAGTTCTTCAGTCTGGGGGCATCACTGTTTCTCATTAATCCACTGAAATCATTCCTAGTATCATATTGTCTAGTTTTTACCTGGTGAGGATGGAAACCACTCAATGCACCATTTTCAAGGTCAGAGACATTAGGGATTGAAGAGGATGGTGCTTCGAAAAGAGTCACCTCTTCCTTGAGTGGTGTGAGAGACAGTGTGAGAGCTGCTTTGCCTTCAGAGAAGAGCGGTGAGGGGCGGGGGCGGAGGACATGTTTGCAACTCATCTGAAGGAGGCTGCCTTGGTATTTTCTTTCTTTCCCTTTTTGGGGGTGGTGTAAGGTGGTTTGTTGTATAGCCCAGGCTTGGTCTCAGAGTCTCAGTAGTTAGCTTCTGATTGTTTTTTCCATCTCAAAGCAAGCAACAGGAAGATAAGATTTTTCTGCTTTGCATATGAAGAAAGCACCCCGTTTGGTTTGCCATAAGCAAGGGATCAAAGGCAGTGAAGTTGGATCAGGTAACTTTCCTGCTTTGCAAGGGAGATTGTACCCCGACTCTAGGAATCCCCACAGTTTGGTGTTGGGGAAAACACTCAACTTCCCCATTTATGTGGACAGGACTTGAATACATAAAGACTGACTGGGTCATCCAAGCCAGACTCGAGGGTCTGGAGCCAGATACCCAAGCAGGTAGATTCCTTCTGTCATCTCAACAAGGGAAGGCATCTCAACAGGCTGTGTTCTTCACCTCCCAGGTCCTCAGCTTATGTATCTGTAAGATGGAGACGATAATAGTAGGTTAGCTGTGCTAAACAATAGTCCATATAAACTTCTGAGAAAAGGCCTGGATATCCAGTTGTGGTGATTTGAATATAAATGTCCCCATAGGTTCATAGATTTGAATGCTTAGTCATCAGGGATTGGCGCTATTAAGAAGTTATGTCTTTATTGGGTTAGACATGGCCTTGAAGGAGGAAGTGTGTCACTGGAGGTGGGCTTTGGGCTTTCAAAAACCCTCCAAGGAAGGCCCAGAGTCTTTCCTTCCTGCTGCCTGTGGATCAGAATATAGAACTCTCAGCTCCTCCAGCACCATGTCTGCCTGCCACGCTGACAATGGACTAAACCTCTGAAACTGTAAGCCAGCCCCAGCTAAATGCATTCCTTTATAGGAGTTGCTGTGGTCATGGTGTGTCTTCACAGCAATAGAACTCTGACTAAGATACCAGTAAATATTCATTTTTAGCCATAGTTCATTGTCAGCATTCAAACTGAGTTGGAGTAAAAGGGACGTATGCTAGATATTAGCATTACTACTGACTTGAAGCTTAATAGTAGAGTCTACCTTTCAATGTTAGAAGACAGAAAGAGATTGAAAATAACTGGGGCGGGTGGGGCTATAGGAGAAAACGAATCAGCAGACAGCAGGGTTCCGTCTCCTTTACCCGACTTGATTGAAGCCATACATGTTTAAGGCCCGGATAAAATGGGGAATATTTTCATAGACAAATGAGAACTCTGGGGATGACACCTACATCTAAACAGAAATTGCATTTGCTTTCTCCACAGCTTCCACCCTCAGCCCAAGGGTGCTCATATGCGGTGTCCTCTCTGTGCTCGGTCACACAGGCCTGTGTGGGATTTCCCATTTGTCACCGGTGTCACGTTAGTGTTAGCATGGATTCGGGGATTACAGATGGTCAACCTTTACAATAATAGACACAAGAAACTCAGCTTGCACCTGCCTCTGACTGGAAGTTGCAAGCAGCTTAATTATCATTAGATGCTTTGCAAATGCCAGATGTCTTCGTAATTAAGAAAGCCCAATAGGTTTTAGAAAAGAGAAACTTGAGCGTGACCTGTCAAGGGGCTTCTGGGTACACGCCGTCTCTACTGACCTCTACTGACCTGCTGAGCTCTAGAGTAGCACACTATAGCTAGTTTTTAAAGACATTTCTTTACCTTCTAGTTTCTTAAGGAGTAGAAGTTATGGGTAACTGTTTTTAAAAATCACATTTCTTGTGCTGGAGAGCTAAGAGGTTAAGACAGCTTGTGCTCTACCAGAGGACCCCATATCCAGGCACCTATAGCCCAAGCTCTACAGCGTCTGGCGCCCTCTTCTGGCTTTCAAGGGGACCTGCACACATCTGGCATAAGCACAGATACATACTGATTCAGAAAAATCATTTGTCTGGTAGATTAAGTTGTTTGCTGTCGGGTTCGGTGTTTGTTGCTTTTCTGTAGCTATGAAGGTAACTCTAGAAATTTCTGGCTGTCAGTTTTCTTCAGCGGTCTTGTACTAATTGAAAATCTTTTCGGGTCAGCACGGGGGTCCATTCTCGGGTTTCTCTGGTTTGCGCAGTTCATGTCCCAGTCAGAGGTCTGGCTGGTTCTTTTTCAGCTTAGAGTCTTTGCTGCCCTCTGGTGTCTCTATGTGGCTCTGCATATTCTTCTCTTGCTAGAGGTATCCAACGAATGCCAAGATGACAGCACCCCAAGTAAAATGGCAAATACCAGTCCTTTAAGATTGAGCCCCTGAAAGTCAAGATGTGTTCTGATTAGAAATTTGTGTTATACTGAATGTCTTATCAGAAGAAACATTAGCAGCCAGAGAGAGAGAGAGAGAGAGAGAGAGAGAGAGAGAGAGAGAGAGAGAGAGATTAAAGACTACCCCTTCTACTCCCCAGGGAAGAAAGGACCAGACTCCTCCTCTCATTTGCACCAAGCTGAGTTGGCCTCCTTGGTGCCAAGTACCCTCTGGGCCACCGAGGTTTCCCCGCTCACCTTTGTTCTCTGTGTCCTCCTGCAACAGGACAGTCCTAGGTGCGAGCTGCCATCCACAAGCTATGGAGAGGTGACCCCCAGCAACATAAAATGATTCTATGCAGCTATGTAGTGCCTGAACTCACCTTGGGCACTTCAGCTGCATGGCTGGTTTCTGAGTTTTCAAAAACTCCATGCACTTTTGCCCACATTTGTTTTTAAGCCTGTGTCTCTGCAGAGAATGAGGACCAGAGTTCAACCTGGTAGTTTGGTCTGCTCACTGTTAATGAGAAATTCAATGTAATCGCCATTCTTTTTACCACATGAGTAAGTTCTTGGGTTCCCTTAAATCTAGCTCTCACTGAATGTTGTCTTTCTTCCCTGGAGTCTAAGTGTGGTTTCACAAGGCAGGCTTCTGAGTTGGTGTACTTCTAGTTGGTGTTTTATTGCTGCTGTCTGAATCTAAAAATATTCTCCTACAGGCTAGCAATTTAAACACCTTTTCTCTGGGTGGAGGCATCATTGTAAAGACTCTAGAGCCTTCAAGACACGGGGCCTGGTTGATGGAACTAGGTTACTGGGGGTGGGGTGGGAGTAATCCTTCCAAAATTATTCCACCTCTGTAAGCCAGACCCAATTAAATGTTTTCCTTTATAAGAGTTGCCATAGAAGCCAGGAGGTAGTTGTGTATGCCTTTAATCTCAGCATTTTGGAGGCAGAGATAGGTGGATTTCTACAATTTTGAGGCCAGCCTGGTCTACAGATCAAGTTCCTGCAAATAGAAACCGTGTCTTAGGGGATTGGGAGACCTAACTTGAAGAAAATAAGTAGCATGAGCATCAGCTGTAGGAAAGATCTCATTACCAGATCAGGTGTTTGTTACAATCAAAACAACAAACCAACCCAGAATTTCTTGTAAATTCTTGTAAAGACTGGTTGCCAGTGAGTAGCAGAAGTGTGATAGTTTGAATGATAATGACTCTGTAGGCTCAAATATGAAAATGTTGGTCTCCAGTTGGTGAAACTGTTTAGGAAGGATTAGAAGGTGTGGCCTTGGGGTAGGGTTTGAGGTTTCAAAATACTCACTTAATTCCCAGTTAGCCATGTCTCTGCCTCAAGCTTGTGGGTCAAGATGTGAGCTCCCAGCTGTTCCTGACCCCGTGTCTTTGTTTTGCCATCAAGGACTCTATCCCTCCAAACCCATAAGCCCAATTAAACACTTTGTTTTAAAAGTCGCCCGGATGTGATGTTTTATTCTAGCAACAGAGAAGTAACTAAGACAAGCAGGGACAGTCCCAGACAGAAAGGCAGGCTAAGAGACAGTGGGTAGGGGTGCTATTCTTCAAAATGTTATAGCAGCATGACAAATGTCTTTGATAGGCTCTGTGGTGATTTGAATATGCTTGGCCCAGGGAATGGCACTATTAGGAGGTGTGGCCTTGTTGGAGTAAGTGTGTCACTATGGGAGTGGGCTTTGAGACCCTCCTTCTAGCTGCCTAAAATACAGTTTCCTCCTGGCTGCCTTCTGATCAAGATGCAGAACTCTCATGGATGCTGCCATGTTCACACTTTGATGATAATGGCCTGAAATTCTGAATCTGTAAGCCAGCCCCAATTAAATGTTTTCCTTTATAAGAGTTACCTTGAACATGGTGTCTCTTCACAGCAATGGAAACCCTAGCCTAAAGACAGGCTCCATAATTACAACATGATAGATCATTGGCCTGAAGGTCTCAGAAGAAATTGATGAGGTGGAAGTAATCAGGTAAAAGAAAAGAGGGACAGTGAGGGAGAGAGGAAGGAAGGAAGGTGGAGAACGGAGGAAAGGGTAATGGAGACAGACAAGCAGAACGGCAGAGCTGAGTCCTGTGGACAGCTACAGTAGGATGCCAGTACTCCGCAGTGGACACAAGACGAGAGAACGGAACACTGAGCCTGAGTTCAGTTCCCAGCACTCTCGTCTGGCAGATCACAATCGCTTGTAACTCCTGTTGCAGAGAATGCAGAGCCTCCTTGTGCACCAGCACACACATGGTGTACACACACACACACACAAGTTCCAGCATGGATTTGAAGAAGGTCTCCTTATTGGCAGAGTGGGTGCTGGAGGAGGGAGAGTTGTTTTTCTTCAGAAACACGACCACTGGTAGGTTGCTATGCCCCAGTGGGTGAACCCACACTCACGTATACGTGTGCAACACTGATTGGACTCTGGATCTAAATAAATAAATATAAAATAATAACATAAATCTGGAAAAGAGATGTGATGGGCTGCGTTGGAGTAACTATAAAGGAAGAGTGAGGTGGTTACAAACAAGATTGTAATACGCATGCATGAATTTTTCAAAGAGCATGAGTGCCTGAACATGAGCTGAACAAGGACAACACCAGTAGACATGAATGAGGGGAAGCCCATGAGACCTCAATCCTACACAAAGACTTACAGGCGCATAAGGACCACGGCGGGCAGGAGAAATAGACTTCCCCACAATTAACACACCAACTCGTTATCCAATACCAAATGCTCAGCCCTGATAACATGCATGTAAGTAACATTATATAGAATAAAAAGGTTGTATTTATGTGTTTAGGAATATGTGTGTGTGTGTGTGTGTGTGTGTGTGAGAGAAAGAGAGAGAGAGAGAGAGAGAGAAAGAGAGAGAGAGAGAGAATTAATGAAAAAAGAGACCATGAATTTGAAAGAGAACAAGGAGGAAGGAAAGGGAAAGTGGAAGCGATGTAATTAAATCGTAGTCTCAAAATTAAAATAGATAATTTTTAAAATTGTATGTTAACAGGATTATGAAGAAATAGATACGTGAATAAAATTTGTAAATATATATTATAAATTCAATAAAAATTGTTACTAGATCTAGTAAAGAAGAATTTATAGAAATATATTAACAACAATGTATTGAGTTATACAAGATCTTGTTTGCAGTTATAATTAAAAAGTCTTCCTTTCTCTCTCTCTCTCTCTCTGTGTGTGTGTGTGTGTGTGTGTGTGTGTGTGTGTGTGTCGCTCTCTCTGTTTCTCTGTCTACTATACTCACAATTTCTATTATGTCTTTCTGTCACACCACACTAGGTAGGTTCTTGCCTCAAAGAAAGTAATGCCCAGAGATCTCGGTGAACTAGCATTAACTAACTTTCCAAAGAGGAGCTGGAAACAGACCATAAAACAGGCTGTGGTCAGAAGCAGCAGCATGATGGATTGTGGAGAGCTTTTAGGGCCGCTTCTAGAAATTTGGCGGGAATTTGACATCAGGCCTGGACAAAGGAGTAAGCTCAAGGCAGGAATCTGACTTTGGGCTAGGACTCAGGAAGTAGGCTCAGATTAAGAGTATTTACATTTGAGTTAATGTAATGCCTCAGAGCAGGCTCGGCTGAGGCATGTGCAACCCAGAACATTATTATTTTACATGTACTCAAAGTGGTATAAAAACAGACTAGAAAAACATAAACCGGATTCAGTCTCAGAACTGTCTGGGGCCATGCTACAGTGTTGTCTAATCGTCTTTTTTCGTTTTAATCCTTGCTCCTGCCCTGGAGAACCTGTTGACTGAGCTGGCTCTGTCCATGGATAGACTGCTTACATCAGCAATCTCCCACACATTACAAGGTTATTCACTAAGTAGCTTGCAGCCAGGCACCTGCTTATGCATGTAACCTAATGTAGACAACCCCTCACAGGTGTGCCCAGAGGCTAACCTCAGCTAGACAACCTTTACAGGTGTGCCCAGAGGCTGGCATCCTGGGGGATTTTAGGTACTTTCTGTTTAATGATACAAAATTACAGGTAACTTCCAAAGCATCATACTAGAGAGAACCAGAGCTTCTGCTGGCTTGTGAACAAATAGAACATAGCTAAAACAGAATCTCTGAATTTGTGAGAAATTTCCAAGTTGCTACTAGATGAAAGAGGGAAAAGGATGAAATCTGAGCAGAAGAGTGAAGAACTCAGACAACAAGACAAGCTGTAACCTGTGTAGCATACACATCCAGAGGTGAATGTGACAGTGTGGCAATGATGAATCTCCTCCAGACTGAGGTTGGACCACAGACAGCAGTCATGGAGATCACAGGGCACAGGGCAGGATCAATGTCAGAAGTGATATCTAAGAAAGTTATATTAAAACTTGCCCAAAGTAATGATTAGAAACATAAGAAGATAATTAGGTTGAGGTCATGTGACTGGAGAGAGAGGGGGGAAGGGGAGGGAGAGGGGGAGGGAGAGGGAGAGGGAGAAGGAAAGGCGGAGGGAGAGGGAGAGGGAAAGGTGGAGGGAGAGGGAGAGGGAGAGAGAGAGGGAGAGGGAGAGGCTAAGAGCGAGTAGGGACTATTGCTAATGCTGGATCTTGGGTGACAGGTCAGTGGGCCAAGTCCTTGAGCACAAGGATGAATAGTGGAGCTTGAATCCAAGACTCATGAAAAAGTCCAGTATAGTGATACGTAACCACAGCACGGGGGTGTGCCATTTGTAGATCTGGGGACACATCTGCCACAAAGTGTACCCAGAATGGTGCCCAGCAGGCAGTGCTGCTCTGAAGGGTGTGAACTGTGCGGTATTTAGTGATGGGTGGGCCTGCACAGCTGCAGTTCATGAGTACAGGCTTAGAGCCACCCAGCTCAACCTAAGCTTGGTGTTCCTGGCTACTGTACAATAAACAGTGGCCAACACACTCAGGGAAGAGCCTGAGCCGCTGTGTGCCGTGTCCTCCATACAGTGATGGATGATGGTGTCTCCTCAAAGGGAAAGCCCAGACCTACTTTAAGTTGTTTGCTGTCAGTCAACAGATCCCAGTTTTGAGGTAAGTAACCAGTTTAAGGAGAATGTAGATACTTGGTTTCGCCATTGGGCAGAGGGAAGAGTGAGAATGTACAGTATAGCACTCTTAGACAGGTGACGCTGTTCTGGAAGCTGCTATGACAATGGATACATGCAGTTAAGCGTTGATGAAAATCCACATAGAAACTTATGCCAATCATGAATTCCACAGTGAACCACAGACACTGGGGGATAATATCAAGTCATTGTGTGTTCATTGCTGGTAACAGTTGTCCCACTCTGCTACAGATATACTAATGTAAAAGATATTATGTGAGACTATATGAAAATACTATGACGTCTTCTCAATTTTACTGCAAGTTGCAAAGTGTATGAAAAATAAAGTTTAGTAACAAACAAACAAACAAACAAACATTGTAATGCTTTTACTCACTACCTGGATGCAGAGACTAGCCATATTGTTGGGTATTGTCCTGGGCATGGAAGCTCACTGGAGAATCGCTTATATGGATTCTGTGTTGTATGGAATGAAAAAGTTGGATTCTAAGTCAGTAAGGTATGACAGCAACATCAATAGACACCGTCACTCAGGGAAAAGTGAAGACAGGTAGACACTTGCTGTTCTTTCTTTGGTCCTCTTTGTATCCGAGCCTCCTACTTGGAATACGCTACCAATACTGAGGATAGGTCTTCCCTCAATAATGCTATCCATGCAACTTCCTAACAGATGTGCACAGAAGTATGTCTTCTGGGAAATTCTGAATCTTGTCAAGCAGCAATCAAGGTCCATTGTAAGCTTACCCTTTCCATGGATACACAAGCACATCTTATTCTCATACTTAATTTACAAATAAAGAATATGAGGAGGGTTGAGTGGTAATGTATGCACTTTTAATCCCAGCAGTTGGGAGGCAGAGGCAAGCAGACCTCTGTGAGTTCAAGGCCAGCCTGGTCTACAGAGTGAGTTCCAAGATATCCAGACTACACAGTGAAACCCTGTCTTAAAAACAAAACAACCAAACAACAAAACTGAATATAGGAAGGTCATAATTCTGACTAACATGCTATAACTAACTTATATGCAACTAAAGAAAATGGCAACACCCAGCTATTTCTAGATCCATGTCTCAGATAAAGGGATGGGGCAAAATATGAATCATGCTGACGGTGAGGCCCACAGGCTGTGGTCCCTCGCCAAGCAAAAGACATTGTTTCAGGACAACGGAGTAATCCTGCACCCATGAGCAAATCTTACTAATAAGCATTAATATGTTTTAGTTATTAATAAATGTTAACACATTTCATATATTAATAAATAAAATTGGTTTTACTTTTAATAAAATTCTTTTATTAAATATTAATAAATATTATTTGATGCAATGTATATTGTATCAATATCATGTCTATACTTCCAACAACAATAATGAAATTTAATAGATTGATAGGATGAAAAAAAAGAAAAATAAAAAATCAATTTGAAGAAATAATATGAACAAGGATAAGAACCACCATGGTGGGAAAGTATATATTATCACACCAGGAATTTGAAAAAGGTACAACACAAACCCAACCAAATAAACAAAATATGATTATGTTGTGCAACTTGGAAAGTGACCACACATACTGCATGCATGCCTGTTCACAATGATGAAAGTGGAGACAGTATCACCCGCTGAGTCTGAGGGCAGTGAAAGAAAAACTCCAACCAAAACATTGAATGCAGGAGTTAAGGGTTCACGAAGGCAGCTAATACCCTAATGCTGTAACTGGGGCCTATAGAGACTTGACTGACCCCTGTGTGGAGTTGACTGTTCAGGGGAAAATCCTATTCAGACAGTGTAGCCCAGGCTCTCTGAAGGAAAACAAGAAGTCACACTCAGCGAGAGCATCTCTGCTGCATGGCATCTAATGGCATGTCCTGGATGTCTGTCTTTTTATACTCAGTACACAGTGTTATACCTTCGATAAGATGTGTGTATTAGCATATTCCTTATTACTCAGTCCTCTGTGTGAATCCTTTAACAGGCTCTCTTTCATTTTTAATATGTACCGATAGCCCAGCAGGAGCTAGACACTCTCCCATTCCAGGGGTTCAACACAGCAGATGCTCCCCTGTCCTCTATGAACTACTTCTACCTGGGAGGTTCCCACACACTTGCCCGTGTTGACACATCCTAGTGGACAGGGTGTGTCTCAGGCTCTCCTTCAGCAGCGTTATGCTTTAGATGCTACTTGATCTTGGCATCTCCACATCATGAGCAGGGGTTTTCCAGAAAACAATCGGCTGGGGCACGATTTCAGCCCAGGTCCAGATTACTCGGCACAGATCTTGCTTCTTTCCTACAGACTTCCTTCTCACCTTGCGTTTTTGTCTCATTTCTCAGTGAGCCCACAGGGCCATGATACCATGATCTATGAAGCCGGACTATGGATGGGGAATTGATCTTCACAAGCAGCATGTAGAAGGCCTTCATAAGCAGCATGCGGTAGAGGAGGCTATCACTGCACTAAACACACAAAGCATAGACTCTGCAAAGACATAACTATTTCATTTGTAATAAGCAGTGGAAACAAGCTGAACAGATTTCAAAGCAAGGAAACATGTCAGGCATAAAAATAAAAACCGAAGTATTATATACTTCAAAATGTCAATATTTAAAGAGGAAATGAGAATTGGTTTTGTCCATCCATCCAAAACTATTTTCATTGTAAATTTCAATGGCTTTTTTTTTTTTATCAGAAATGACCAGGGCAAACATAATGAAAATCAGTAAGTACACATTTCAATGTAAAAGGATCAGGAAATACTTGATATGACTGACCTCAGTTGCCTATTCGCATTGAAGTCCAACAAGTTAGACTGCATTCATGATCACAAAACCCATCTTCATAAAGTTAAAAATGGGACTCATACTTTAAGCTGCTGAAGTACTGGAAACTAAACTGGAATCGGTACCAATAAGAAAAGTGGGTCTGAAGCACTAAGATAGTGATATGTCCAGGGAGCCCTCTAAGACCTGCTTTAACACCATGGTCTCTCCAGGTGAAATATTTCTCACATTACGACTCAGACATTCAGACTCACAAAACACAGGACTCACAAGCATAGGAAAAAGTGTATTTCTAGCAGGCTGAGGCTTTGCTGAAGAGCCTGGCTGGTATGCAGGCTTATGGTGAGAGTTTTGGTTTCTTTAAAAACCCAGTTATGTTACCTTACATGAATATGTTTTTGTTTTAATCCCAAGTGTGGGACAAGAGGCTGCTTCACAGCAGGTGATTATGACTTGCCTCATGCACTACCAGGGGCGTGATTTTTCCCAGCTGCAGATAGTTCATGTATAAAATTCTGGGAACTCTGAGAGGGTATAAATGGGAGAGCCCTGAGAGAGCCTGGGGTGGCTGCTGCTCCTTCTGCTGCAGCAGGTTCCTGTTGTTGAGGTTTGTCAAGTGGTCATGAGCAAAACTGATGAGAAGAGGAAGTTGGAGATACCCTGACAATGAAGATTGAACTTGCCCCAAGGAACCCAATACCCCTAATCAGCAGGAAGTAGTCTAATGAGGTCTACACCCCCACCCTTTCCCTTCTAATCTTCTCTCCTCCCTAGTATTGGGGGTTGGAATGGATTAGGATAGAATAAAAGTTGGAAGGGTGGTAGATATAAGAACCCAATGAAACAGCTTAAAGAAAAATGTGCCAGCACAAACCAAGTTGCTAATTGCCCGCAATTGTTTACACTCATTTCTCTTCAGTTGATCTTCTAGGGCCTAGAATCTAGGTAAGCATCCAGATGGGACAAGCATGTAGGAATGCTTCCCCAAACTGCCTCGTCCTCTATGTTTCCAGTTGTTTCCCTCCTAGTACCCTAACAATCCAAGCAAACCATGTTCAAGTAGCATATGAACTGGGGTTGATTTATCTATCCTTTGCGTATCCCTCAAGGAAAAATGGACAGATGGTACCTTACTTTCCTTCCACTCACTGTGGCAAAATACCCCGACAAAAGCAATCTAGAGGAGAAAGGATCATTTAGCTCCCAATTCGAGGCTATAGGTCATCATCTCAGGAAGTCAAGGTGGGAAAACCCGGAAACAGTTAAGTCACATCACCTCCAATAGTAAAGAGCAGAGAAGATGAGCTCATGATGCTGTTGTGCTCAGCTCGCCCTCTTCCCCTCCACACAATTGAGGATTCCCCTGCCTAGGGAATGGTGCCGCCAACAGTATTAACTCATATTATACTGAGATAATGTAATATAATTAACTCATGATAATCACTCATAGACCTGCTCACAGGTCACCTTGATCTAGACAATAACTCATTATAACTCCCTTTCCTGGCAATTATTAATTCTGTGTTATTGACAATTAAAATTAACCAGCACAGATTGCTTGCTTTCTACTAAGCTTTTCATCTCTGGAGCTGAGTATTATACGGAGCCATCAGCAATACTTCGCTTTTGATTACCTCACTAAGCTGATGACAGATAAATATGTGTTGAATGGAAAAAGAAGAGGCAAAATCTTGAATAAGTTCCATGGACATTTCCTCATGCAAGCATCAAGCATCATGGTCTGAAAGCAATCTCACATAAACTATTTCCATTTATGGAAGGAACCTAGTTGCTGGCCATTATGAGTCAGACAGTACACAGACAGTGATGGATAGTTGTGGTTACATAGTGCATGAATAACAGAAAGCCTCACCTAAAACCTACTCACAAGCCAAAAACTTAAGGCTTGTCAACAGAGAAGAGTTACTGTAGACAAAATCATCTGGTTTACTATTCTTGAGGAATCTCTGCTTCTATACAGTCATGACATCATATTACACACCAGAAAACTACCTGTGTAAACAATAAAAAGAATCCTGGAAGGACTTCAACACAATCCTCGGGATGCTTGTTGTCTTATCAAACTAGGTTCATCACAAGTGAAATATTTTTCTTTTCTGTATCTTTTTACTAATTTTTTTCTCACACAATATGTTTTGATTATATTATTTGCCCTCCCCCAACTCATTCTTGATCTCCACTACCCAACTTCACGTAGTTTCTCTCAAAAGAAAAAAATCAAAGCAAACAAAATATATCGTTTGCTTTATGTTGGCCAACTACTCCTGGCCTGTGGGTGATATACCCAGGGTCACTCCATTGGAGAAAACTGCATCAGAATTTCCTGCAGGCCAGCCACCATTGTAGGTCTCAAGGCTCATAGCCGAGTGATTTTGAGGCTTACCTTTCTCCTCCAGTAAGGTGCAGAGTACCTTGCAGCATCAAGAACTCTACTAGTCAATAGGGGTGAAGCTTCTAGTTAGATACCAGCTAAGTTTCTCTGAGTTCAATGATATAAGTAATGTCTCCGGCAATAGGGCCTTACTGCCAGTTTCTGGAGAACAACCAGTAGCATCAGCAATAGGGACTGTGTATGAGATCCCTTTGGCCAACGATTCAACAAGATGTAACTCTTTTCTGCTACTGGGGCTTGAATTGGTCGCATAAAGTATCTAATTGGGGTATCGTCTCCTTCGTTATTTGGTAACTCCATTTAAATTCCTTTCATATATGTTTTAGGAAGTTCTATAGTAGTAGGGTTCCATATGGCTTTTCAAAAAGTCTTTACTGGCAGTTGTCCCTCCCCCAACCCACTCCTGACTTAAAACTCTTATTCCAATTTCCCCTTTATTTCTTTATAACGTTATATTCTCTTCCCCCTTCCTTGGAAGATCCTCCTCCCTGGCCCCTTACTACCTACCTAACCTCTGTGGTTATTTAAATTGAAACACACATATCTAAAGCTTAAAAGCTAACATCCACATAGGAAAAAACATGTAATGTTTGTCTTTCTGGGTCTGGGTTACCTCACTCAGGATGAGTCTTCCTAGGTCCATCATTTTCATGTAAATTTCATAATTTTATTTTTTTAACAGTTGAATAATATTTGGTTGTGTAAATGTGCTTTCATTATCGATTCATCAGTTGGTGGACATCTGGTACCATGAAAGCTAGTCCTCCAAGAGGGAGGATTTGGGTCAGTTCACTGAATTTTTTAATACAACATCTTTGGGCTGCATATCTAAAATACTTGGCTAGCTTTCAGACAGCTCCAGGTTCAATCACCAGATGCCAAAAAAAGAAAAGCAGAAAAATAGCTTTCTTATGTTATATCACTGGAGGATCACGGGACCAGTAGTAAGTGAACTGAGTCAGAAAAGGTAGCGAGAACAAAGTGGTGGTTTTTACTCCTCGGATCACCTTTGAAGTAACATGCGGTCCATCTCCTACTAGGGAACCTGCCAGTCCATTTCTAGCCAGGTTCTAAAACAGATGCAGCCTTGTCAACGTGTGCAGTGATTACAGAGGGATGGAGTGGGGAACATTCAGCAGGATAGAGATACACCCCATCCCACTGTTAGAGGCCCCCCCCAAAGAAACCCAAGCTATCAGCCATAACAATACAGAGGACCTGGTGCAGACATATGTAGGCCCCATGCTTGCCACTTCAGTGTCTGTGAGACCGTATGAATCCTGCTTAATTAATTCAGTAGGCCATGTTCTCCTGGTGTCCTCCATCCCCTCTGACTCCTACAATCTTTCCTCCCCCTCTTCTGCAGGATTCTCCAGTCTCCTAGAGAAGGGACCCAGTGGAGATCTTAAGTTAACTCTCCGTTCATATAATGCCTGGCTGTGGGTCTCTGCAACCACTCCCATCCACAGCCAGAGGAAGCCTCTCTGATGACAACTGGACGTGGCACTGGTCTATGGATACAGCAGAATATCATTAGGAATAATTTCATTTCATTTATTTTAGTTTAGTTTACTTTGGCCATTGGTGTTTTGTTCTACCCTAAGTCTCTGTGTTAGCCAGTGTCCAGTTCCTGGCCCTAAAGGCAGTGTAGGGCATGGGTTCCATCAAATAGTGTGTGCTTCAAGTTAGACCAAGCATTGATTGGCCACTCCCACAAGTTCTGTGAATGGCACACACTTTTAACCCAGCACTCAGGAAGCAGAAGCAGGTAGTCTATGTGAGTTTGAAATTATGTACTGGTCTACCTAGTACATTCCAAGCCAGCCAGGGCTACACAATGAGACCTTATGTAAGTCTCTGTGGAGGAACTTCATAGGAATACCTTCCTTTTGATTTTTTTTAATTCAATCACGATGCTACTCCAAGAACAAGTACCTAAGACATAGCTTCATATACACACATGCACACACATGTGCATATATACACATACAGCTATACATACTGTTAACATAGGCCAAAGGCCAATGCTTTTTGAAAACAGCATTGCCTAGTATAAAGGAAAGCTAACATGGGCCTGATGGTGTAGGTACACACCCTTAATCCCAGCACTCAGATATGTGAGTTTGAGGCCAACCTAGTCTACAGAGTGAGTTCCAGGACACCCAAGGTTGAAAAACAAGAGCAACAAACAAACAAAAGAAAGAAAGAAGAGAGAAGAAAGAGAAGAGAGAGACAGAGAAACAGAGACACAGACAGAAACACAGAGACAAAGACAGAGAAAGCTAACACAGAACATGGCAGAGGGGAGGATGTAGTGTTGGAGTCTGGGAATCACCACACAAACCACTTAGACACTGATCTTAGTCAAACATGGCTGATTATTGAATGTGTTCCCTAAGACTGATTGATCAGGGATGCAGTACATATTTAGGAGCTGAATTGTAAAGTCCAGTAAGAATCCTATAGAGTTTTTTAAGCCTGAAATTCACAAACATCTGTGACAGGTTATTTCACCAATCAGGACTTAAGATAAAGGATTTCCTTAGGAACATGTCTTTGTTGTTTCTTTATCCTGTCCTCATTGGTTAGGGTATTCAACTGTGGCAGGAGACTTGTCTTGCCTAACATTCACGTCTTAACTTGCCAACCAGGATGCACATGTCTAGAAAGCACGATGTCAGTTCCCATGGAGGTCTTGGAAGCATAAACTTTATTTGAGCCCTACTCAAAATGGAAGTTTTAGTCTAAACAGCTTCTTATATTGGTGCAGATATTATCTTTCTTATGCTGGGTCCACACCAGGGGCAAATTATAAAGGAAAGAAACCATAAAATCTCACACATGGGTACAGGAAATGCTGCTGAGCTGTGGGTTCGGGTCCAAGCTTATTGTGGCTAACAGTTAGTAAGTACTAGCTGACTTCTATTGTGATCTGTTTCCAAGAACACCAAAGCACAGAACATAACAGAATATATAATCAACTCAGGCATGAGAAAGTTTCCTAGTGACAGCACATGAGAAAATGTCCTTATAACATCAGTAACAGCACAAAATGGCTAGTTAGACAGGCAACAATTACTACTTAGGCCTTAACATGCAGCTATAGTGTTTTCTACCTAACACTTTGCCTGCTTTCTTCTTACAAAGAGTAGCACTGTTTTATTCAGATACCAAGAGACAGGAACAACGTTCTTAGAGAACATGAACATAGCCAAGATAAGAGAAGGCATTTCTTGCTCTAGCCATCAAGATAATGGTGACAAAATGAATACATACACAGTGACAGGAGTGGACAGCCACCATTCTTTCTTCCTGCTTTTAACTTCACTCGGGGCCAGATAATTTGCATTGTATAATGATGATCAGAAATATGGAAAGATGGCTTCCTTCATGTACCTGGGCTGGAGGCCAACCTGGAATGCAGGGCCACGTTCCACTGAGCTGCTCCAAACATGCAACAGAGTGTGCTGTGGCTTCAGCCTTCAAGTGCCCATTCTGATGACATGATAAAGAAGAAAGGGCTAACAGAACACCTAACACAAAGGAGTCGATGATTAGCAGCTGATAGAGGCCTAACCATGACAACCACAATGGACAACATTCTCTCCACTGTCTCCTGTCACTGCTAAAAACCAACAGCAATTCAATCATGATGTCACAGAACTGGGCACTAAAAGGTCTAACCTATACCAAAAAGGGGGTGGAGGGAAACAGTAAACAACATCTAAAACCAAAGCAGGAGTGGTATAGCAACACCCTATATGTCAAAGTTCTACGCAACAGGTAGTGTTCATTTCCTCTGTCCCAGAATCCCAACCCTGCAATCTGTCTGATGACATAATTCTTTAATTTAGCTTCTTTGTTTTGGGGGCGGGTGGACATTTTGTCTTGTTGGCTGTTATAGACTTTAGCAATATATCAATCACATTGCTGGATAGAGTTTTCCAGTGTAAATGAACAGATGTCTCTTGGCCTTGGGGAATCAACACAGACCGAGTAACAATTCCATTCAAGCATGGCTGGGTGCACCAGAGTTTATCTATCTTACAGATGCATGCATAAGGAACCACTAGCAGGAGGAGGGTGGTCCCAAAAGAGCAGTGTCACCACAAGTCTCGCCTCAGCGTGGATGGAGACTTCCCCACAGAGGCACTGATGGGGTCTACGTTTTAGTCAACCTTCTATTCTTGGTATATGTCTTGGTTTGAATTTTATGGCTATGAAGAGACACCATGACCAAGGCAACTCTTATAAAGGTAAACATTTAATTGGGGCTGGCTTACAGTTTCAGAGATTCAGTCCATTATCATCATGGTGGGAAGCATGGAATCATGCAGGTTGCCTTGGTGCTAGAGGAGCCAATATCCAAAGACAGCCAAGAGGAGGCTCTCCCTTCTGTATTGAGAAGAACTTGAGCACTAGGAGTCCTCAAAGCCCTCCCATACAGTGATGCACTTCCTCCAACAAGGCCACGCCTATTCCAACAAGGCCACACCTCTTAATGGTGGCACTTCCAATGGGCCAAGCACATTCAAACCACCATAGTATACTCTAGCATTGCCCTTGCCATGGACAGCTGGAGTGGAAATCAGGAGGCTTAGGACACAGTAGTCAGAATCACAAGTGAGGGCCTGGGATCTTCCCACCCCCTAGTATGAAGGAACGTCAACAGATCCCATTCTGAGAGAGGCTTGTAGGTGATCACAGCTGCTCAGATGAAGGATGTAATCACTACTGAGCTCAGGGGACAGTGCTCCACACACTCCCCGACACTATAGTTATGAAGACATTACACTGCTTTTGCTAGAGACTGGAATAAAAATCACATCATTTTCAATACAATCTTAAATGAAAAAAAAAATCAGAACCCACGAGTGTATATATACTCTGATTACAACCACGGGAAACATAACTATAATTAGCCTGGGTTGTAACTGGCGAACAGGTTGTTAAATATGCACCCAGCTGAACACGGAGATGGAGCGTATTGTGGATTCACAGAGCTTCTAGGGGAAGAAGACAAAGAAAGAAAAGACCACAGTCGCAACCATGACTGCTATAAAAGGAATGGCTCTTCTCCACCAAGATCATCAGATGGATTTCAAAATGGCCCAGGAAGCCAAGAGCAGAGCTGAATGTGCCCAGAGCTTCAAAAGTGTAGGCCATCTCCCTACCCCACACAGTATGTACCCAGAGTGGCAGCCCAAACCAGAACAAGGCCAGCAATTTAAGGAGCAGGAGCAGCCTGGCCCTGGGGGGAACACTGTGCAGCTTCCAGGTGCTGCTGGCTTGATAAATATTTCTTCCAGAATATTCGCTACAGACGTGTGGCTTCTATAAAAGCTGTATTTGTGGTCAGTACTCGAAAGCAGGAACAACGGAGCAGCCATGTCCCGGTGAGGCTAACCATCTAGGAAACCTGCAGAAGGACACTCACAAATGCGTGTTTACGAGAGTGTGAAAGGGCCCATGAGATGGTGTGACGTGTAAAGGAGTCCCTGAGTCCAGTGACTTGGATTCAGTCCCCAGAATCCACATGTCCCCTGTGAATAAATATATAACATTTTAAACAGTGTGTGAAAATAAATACATAGGTACTGCTACATACTGTAAATGTAAGGAGATTTTCTTTGTACTTCCTGTCCATTGTGTCCTGTGGCGGACTCCGCCTTTCTATCTTCACTCATCAATCTTTATTTTTTGAAACACGATCTCTAGCCAGTAACCCAGCCCATACTCACTATTTCATCTCAAAAAACCCCAAGGCCACGTGCAATTAGGGAAGATTTGCATCCAGCTGGTTGGGGATGTGTGTGGCTGGCCCCTCCCTGCGCCTTCCTCCTATGAAGAATGGTAAACGGCCAATAGGCCCAACTGCATGAGCTTTTGACACAGGCTCAACGTAACTCCTGTTCTACACAGGAGTACCCACCCCAGTGATTTTGAAATAAAATCCATATAGGGACTAAATAAAAGACAAGTAACATGAGAAAACGGTAGACTCGTCTGCATATAAAGTGCTCAGGCGTGAGCACATGGAACCTATGTGCAGGCAATGGCACCTGACCACGGGAGACTAGACAGAGGTAGAGAGTCCAGTGAAAGGCGAAGACTCTGCTACAGCATCACCCTCACCAGAGGCTAATGTTGCTCTTCAGTAGTTCTTCTCAGGAGACTAGATCAGGAGCAGGTTTCTACAAAGCAAGATCACCACAGTCCTTCCTCCCATAGCTACAGTATGTTAACAGGTAGTTAGAGTTACCTTGACACATATATGTGTATATGAATATATGTGTATATTCATATAATGTGTGAGTGCATATATATGCATACATATACCTATACATACACACACACACACACACACACACACACACACACACATACTTTTGGAGGGTTTTTACAATTTAGCACACATATCTAACTAACCAGAGGGACTCTGAAGTCTAACGCTGTTTACTTAGGAATAGCAGAACACTGTGATGTGGATCCACACAGCCGAGGAAACTGTTTATTCAAGGAGAGTTGAGGCAGGTAAAAAGTTTTGAAGGAAAAAATGAGGAGCAATGAACTGCAGAAATGGCTCAGTGAACAAAGTCCTTGTCGTACAACATAAGGAGCATAGCACCCTGTGAACGCTGGACACAGCGGTCATCTGTAATCTCAGCACTGGGAGCCAGAGGATCCCTGGGGTTCGCAAGCCGACCAGTCTAGACAAATGAATGAGCTCCGTGCGGGGTGTCTTAGGAAAAGAGTTTCCCCATACCCAGAGGGACAGTTTGAGGTCCAGGAATACAGATATGCACAGGACTGTAAGGGACACTGAGAGACCCTGTCTCAGAAAATACGGTGGAGAGTAACTGAAGACAGTGCCTGAAGTTGACCTACGGCCTCCATATGCATGCACATGTACATGCATGTGAATATACCCATGCAAACATGCTCACACACCACACGCATACATGTGCACACACAATAGGAGGATTACTTAACTATGTGAGACCATCTTAGGCTGCAAAGGAGAATAACAAGGGTCATGCTATTCTAAAAGTAAACAGTTGTTGGACAGACATCTTTGTGGAACCAGCGTGTGCATACGTGTGGATGTTTGTGTGTGGGGGTGTGTAAAGTTGTGTTTCTAGCAGAATCTTTTATGAATACTTATCAGTCGTGCATGCACAAAATCCGATCCTTTATGTACTTAGTAATTATTGATTAATTCATTATTTCCTCCTTTTTTGTTTGGGCTTGACGAGTCACTCCATTTTGATTCTGACAAGCTTCACAGTTTTCCAAATCAAAGAACCTCCAGGCACCAGAAAACCACTGCTGCCTGTGCTGGGTGGCCTGTGTTTCAGAATTCCCAGGGAGATCACAGGAGTCAAGGAAAGCAACAGAAAGCAGCTGAGGGTGGCACAACTCTGCACTTGTGAAGTCCCCTCAGGCCTTGGGGCTCAGCTGCTATACATGAGAATTGATGCCGGGCGGGGCTCCACTAACCACTGGAGAGATGTCTTGAGGCACCCCCAACAAAGGAGGATGTCGGCTTCAACCAACCACTCGAGAGAGGAAGCAAAAACAGGACAGATTGCAACACCCACTACACTTCCTTCATGCCCTGCTCTTGGGACATGGAGACCAGCAGAAAGAAGCTTGATTGTGGAGAGGTGCCCTAGCGGAGGGATGTCTGCCACAGTCCAGGCACGCCACAGAGGTAACATTAACTCTTGCTGTCTTTACTGTGGCACAAGTGAACGAGGCTCCTTACTTTCCTTCAGTGGTATTTGATGCTCACTCCTAAGAGTGCTATGGTCCTCCTTCTGCCTCCCCAACTTTCTCCTAAGTTGTAGACAGCTCTTGGGCCTTAATGGTTAGAATTCTTAAAAACACACACACACACACACACTAGCACACAGTGTTCTAGAGGTCTTTTATATGGTGTGGAAAACTTCTTGGCTCTGACACAAATTTGCCTGAATCAGCAGTGGTTGTCAATAGATATTGGAGAAACCAATGTGCAGGTCCTGGGAGGAGTTCCAAGAAGTTAGTGCTCACTGACCTGGCTTCTCAACTTTCTGGAATACAGTGTGCTGACACTTCTGAGATTAGACTCCAGGAAGAAAACAGGAGGGTCAGAGGTCACAGACTGTGCAGACTTGAAAACGCCTCTCTGCAGCCGCTACAGAACAGGGTCAGCTGCAGCTTCGTTCGCCTCTGCTTTAACTACTTAGGAAGGACCTGGAGTTCTGCATCTCCAGCTGGTCCTTCACCAGCACCAGAGGTCAGTCAGCTGCTGGTGACTCACACTTCCTGGACCTTTCAATGGTCCAGCCTGGGTCTGAAACTCTTCCCTAAAACGACTTGTTTTGTTCTAGGGTAGAAGCACAGTGAATGCATGGGTTTGGATGTCTTCAGAAAAGAATAGCTGATGTGCGTCCCCAGCCTTTCTGCAGAAGGATTTATCAGGGGACATCATGGGCTCTTTGAATTCCAGAGGTCACAAGGCAGAGGCCCAGGTGGTAATGATGGGCCTCGACTCTGCTGGCAAGACCACAATCCTGTACAAACTGAAAGGAAACCAGCTGGTGGATACCCTACCCACTGTTGGTTTTAATGTAGAGCCTCTTGAGACTCCTGGACATGTGTCACTGACTCTCTGGGACATTGGGGGACAGACTCAGCTCAGAGCTACCTGGAAGGACTACCTGGAAGGCATCGACCTCCTTGTGTACGTGCTGGACAGCACAGATGAAGCCCGCTTGCCTGAGGCGGTGGCTGAGCTCAAGGAAGTCCTGGAAGACCCTAACATGGCCGGCGTCCCTTTCTTGGTATTGGCCAACAAGCAGGAGGCTCCTGATGCTCTACCATTGCTTGAAATCAGAAACAGGCTGGGCCTGGAAAGGTTCCAAGACCATTGCTGGGAGCTGCGGGCCTGCAGTGCGCTCACAGGTCAGGGGCTGCAGGAAGCCCTGCAGAGCCTGGTGCATTTGGTGAAGTCCTAATGACATGCAGTAACCTCTGGCTCCAGGCTGGAGCAGGACAGGGAGCAGCATCAGCTGGACCCCCTGAGCAGGCAGAACAGCTTATCCTTGTTTCTATGAACAGGAGGGGCCACCTGAGCCTTGAGAAAGTGAAGCTCAGCTTGCCATATGAAAAACTACATTTCTCTTGGACAGAATATTTACTTAGGACTTATTCTCAGTGGCAGTTATGCTGAAAATCAACTGTTCTTCAAGTAACAATAATCAGAGGAATATAAAAATCTTCACAGTACCCTGTGTAAGAGCTCAGTACCAAGTGTCAATGTAACAAAGTTGGTGACATAATAATTGACGACCAAGTTCACAAATGAAAAGAAGTTTCAAAACTGCATCTGAGTGTCATCAGGCCTATCACTATCATCTGAATGTCACTGAACCTATCACTGTCATCAGGAGTGACTCTTCCTGCTGGCCTCTGGGCAGGAGCCACTGTCACTCAAACATTTAGCTGGGCTGGCAGCAGTGAGGGGCAGGTCTGCTTCCACAAAGCTGCAGGAGTCCATTGGGCCCTTGATCCTCCCAGAATTCCCCCTGCTCTCCAACTCTGACTAACTCTTCTCTGCCCTACATCCTCTGTTGTTGAAAGAAAAAAAAAGTAAAATAACACTCCACTTATACTCTCCTTTGCTTCTTTTGTAGCACATGTCTGTCCTTAAAGATTAGGAATCAGGGCTTAGCAGGTAGTGGCACTTGCTGTAGAGTCTAATGACCTGGGTTTGAGCCCCAGAGAGAAAGCTGTCTCTCTCTCTCTCTCTCTCTCTCTCTCTCTCTCTCTCTCTCTCTCTCTCTCTCTCTGTGTGTGTGTGTGTGTGTGTGTGTGTGCAATGGCAAGCATGTGTCTTCCACTCCCAGATGAATAAATATTTTAAAAAATGTTTTCAATCAGACCAAGCTTGGGCTGTAGCCCAGTGCCTTGAATGCATGCACCAGGTCTTGGGTTCAGTCTCTAGCACTGGATCGGGGGTGCAGGATGTGTACAGATTAGCAGTGCCTGCCTGTAATCCTAGCGTGTGGGAGTCAGAGGTGTGAGGAGCTGCAAGGTAAAACAACCACAATAACAGAACGGATCAGATGCGTTGGTTTTAATGGAAGGTATGTAGAGAGCGAGAACTCGTAATTTATGGCAAACCAAAACCAAACACCCGGCGTGCTGGCTGGGCCGCACTGAAGGGTGTGCTGGCTGGGCCGCACTGGAGGGTGTGCTGGCTGTGCCGCACTGGAGGCCTCTGAAGCTCTGAGGTTAGGCCAGCCTGGTCTAGATAGCGAGACCCAGAGAGAGAAAGAGAGGGGGCGTTAAATCGAGATAGAGGGAGAGAGAGAAGAAGAGAGAGGAAGAAAGAGAAACAGAGACAGACAGGGACAGAAGGAAGGAAGGAAGGAAGGAAGGAAGGAAGGAAGGAAGGAAGGAAGGAGGGAGGGAGGGAGGGAGGGAGGGAGGGAGGGAGAGAGGGGGGAGGGAGAGAGGGGGGAGGGAGGGAGGGAGGGAGGGAGGGAGGAAAGAAAGAAAGAAAGAAAGAAAGAAAGAAAGAAAGAAAGAAAGAGTGAATGAATGAATGAAAAAGGGAGAGGAGAGAGGCTGGAGAGATGTCTCAATGGTTAAGAGTACTGGCTGCTCTTCCAGAGGACCTGGGTTCAATTCCCAGCACCCATATGGCAGCTCTCAACTGTCTATAACTCCAGTTCCAGGGGATCTGACACATCACACATACATGCAGGCAAAACACTAATGTATATTAAATAAATAAATAAACAAACAAATAATGTTTGAGAGGAAGAGAATAGAAGAGGAGAAGAGAGAAGGGAAGGGGAGGGGAGGAGAGAGG
>NW_021621022.1:372641-376800 GCF_004785775.1 Grammomys surdaster
AGAGGAGAGGAGAGGAGAGGAGAGGAGAAAAGAAAGGGTTGATGAAGGAAACAAAGAAAGAAAACCCAACCAGCAAACCACTGTTCCCTGGGGACCAAGACTTATGGATGAGTTGTGACCTGACCATCCTGATGACAGCAACAGTTCCCCTTCACTACAACTCAGGGACAGGAGAGACGCTCGGGGTGCTGCTATGATGTGTGAGAGGGGATCTGCCTGTGCGTGTGACTAAGAGCTTAGTGTCTACATGTTAGAAATGGTCTCTTGTTCTGATTAACCCTTCCCAGCCCAGATGCTCCCCGAGGAGTACAAGCTAGATACTGGCAGAAAACAACTAGACTCAGCGTTACGAAGTGTAGGCCCAGACGTCTACAGAGAGAGGGAAGAGGTCAAGGGATGGTGAGAGATGCAGACATCTCACAAATGCCGACCACCAGACAGGAAAGGCAAGACAGACCTCTGGAGTGACTGGTGGCCACACCCACCCTTTCTCCAACCACCATAGAGTCTGAAGGTAGAGAGGATATGAGAGGCAGTTTCTAGGGTGTTAAACAGCTTCCTTGTCTCTCTGAATAAAGTACTCATTGGCCTTTGTAAGTGAGGGATCCAAAAAGCTTCACATCTGGTTTGCAGAATGTGTTTCAGGTCATTTTTCTACAGAAGATGTTCCAACAAGTTTGAACAAACTTTCGAGACATGGGTGACTCTCAAAATAATCCCAAAGGTTTAGTCTTGCCATCCCTCCTGCTCCAGAACACTCTCTGGCATCTTGAGCTCTTTGACGACAAAGTTTACCTGCAGCACTCAGGCGAAGCAACAGTCTTGTGTCCCACCCTGCTAACAGCCTGCAACTCCTGGGGTGGTACTGCTGAAACTGGACCCAGAGCAAGCAACGTCAAAAGCATAACCAAACACATTTGTGGTTTTTAAAATCTCAGAATTTACCAAGTAAGTTTATAACTGCATCTGTTTCACTTGCTGTAATTTCCCAAGTAGTCCTGATTGCCCTTAACAGCTGGCTATTGGCAAACACAGACAATATACAGCCTTAATATTGACACAAATTCTCCAGCTACACATTATACTCTGTGTGTGCACACACATGCACACACACATACAGCATCACTGCAAAAGGGTTAAAGATGCCTTCAAGTTCAAAGAGGCCTTTCAGAATGCAGAGGCAGGAGGCTAAGAGGAGGAGAGTCACTGTAGGCTGTTAGGCAAGACACTAAGACACCCAGGTGTGAAGGCTGAAGGAAGGCAGGACCCTAAGGTAGGCTTGTAGAGCAGACAACAGTTGGAATGATGAACTAAGGCCCTGAGGAACCACACTGAGTTGAAGCCTCAGAGCAGCTGACTGTTCTCTGCCTGTCAGTCCTCTGTTTTGTAGCATTCAGGTGGGTAGCCTTCCCCCTCCTTGGTCTGGTATGTGAAGTAAGTTCTTGGGCCTGATTTTAAATAGGGTTTGAATCTCTTCGTGTGTTCATATGGTCTCAGTTTTCATTTTGTCTGTCTGAGATAGTTTCACTATGTAGCCCTGACTAGCATAGGATCACTTATGTAGATCAGGCTAGCCTTGAACTCAGAAATCTGCCTGCCTCTGCCTCATGAGTGTTGAAATTTAAGACAACCACAACCAACCCACATGATCTCAATTCACTTTGAGTTTATAGCTGGTATTTGTCTCAGCATCTGCACTCAAAATACAGCCTACAGCTGGTTGTAAATGGAGTCACCCGGGGCAAGGCACAGCTGGAAGCCACTGTTTTACACAGTGTGGAATCATTTAGAGCAGGGTACAAAGTCCAGTGTTCAATCCCTAAAACTGTCTTTTAAAAAGTTGGGGAGAAGGCTGGAGAGATGGCTCATCAGTTAACAGTACTGACTGCTTCTTCCAGTGGTCCTGAGTTCAATTCCCAGCAACCACATGGAGGCTCACAACCATCTGGAATGCCTTTTTCTGGTGTGTCTGAAGACAGAGACACTGTACGCACATACATAAAATAAATAAATAAATCTTCTTTAAAAAGTAGGGGAGAGTGGTGGGGGGATGATTCTCCTCATCCTGATTTTTCATGTAACATTTATTGGAGGTGCCTCGTCATTTTAAGTTCTTTCTTTGGTCTCTTTTGTATTTATATGCATCTTTGTTAAAAGCTACCTAGGTATGCCTCTGTGCAGCTTTGGGCTGTAGGGATGAAATCAAGGGAGAAGTGGGACTCTCAGTTTCCATGGAGGGGGTGGAGCCTGACTCAGGTTTCAGCTGCAAACCATCCCTGTCTGGAAGATAGAAGTTTGTTTCCTTGAGTAAAGACAGTCAGCTCACAGTGGTGGTGACTTCATTTTCCAGGTGAGTCCAGGGTGAACCCGAGTGACAAAATCAGTCTCTTTTGCTTGGGAACTGACATCAGTGGCTTGAGGACACTGTGTCTTCCTGCCCACCATGGCTAACTCTAGAGGGGCTGCAGTGTGCACAGGCCTACCTGAAAACTCGAAAGCTCGCTTCAAACTAACAAACGTTCAGAGGAATCTTACTGTCATTCCCCTCCAGGCATGGATGCCAGGATCTGGGAGCTTTTCCCATCACTAACACAGGAAAGAAGAGCACAAGGACACAGTGTATCCTAGGGAACAAAGGAAGGTTTTGAAGGACTCTGTATTATGAAGACTGAATGTGTTCTATGTTCAGTGTAATCAGCAAGACTGCAATGAACGAGCGCTGAACTCCATGACTGCCCAGAGCTCAGCCAAGGAAGGCATTCACAGGCAGTAAGGGCTGCCCCGACTCTAGGGCCGGAGAGTATTCCTGGTTGTCTTGATTTTACACCACTCTAACATATTCACCGTTGAGGAACATGTGCTCCAAAGCAACAGACAGTGGGGTTTAGGATTCTCCCTGATGGCTGGGCATGCAGTGCAGAGTACTCATGGCCTTGAAGAGGACCCAGGTTCGCTGTTCTGCACTCAGATTGGCAGGCTCCCACTCACATGTAACTCCAGCTCCAAGGGGCCGATGCTCTCCTCTGGCCCCTGAGGGCACCAGGCACACATATGATCCATATACTTACATACAGACAAACACTCATTTACGTAAAACAAAAACAAACACATCTGAAGAAGAAGAAGAAGAAGAAGAAGAAGAAGAAGAAGAAGAAGAAGAAAAGGAAACTCTTAACCTGGGCACATAGACATTTCTGTGGACTACTCCAGGCATGAATTATAAACCCAATAAACCAGGTCTCATAGAAACACTTTCATTGTTCAAATAAAAGGAGGCTTTATGGTTATAAATGGCTTCTTGTTTATTAAGAGAACAATGCCTCGCACCACTGCCCTTTGCAGTTTTTTCGGGTCCTTTCTTGGGATTCCACAGACCTTAGTGCCAGGTGCTGTGTTGCTGACTTAACTGAGGGCAGGTGTGAGCGACGTAAGGAAATTAAGGAGCAATGTGTGTGGTCCATGAAAATTCTTCTAGGAGAGAATCGCCACCGAAAGGAAGCCACAACCCACCTTCTACTCACATAGTGAGGTCTAAATGCAGGTAAGCGTGCTGCTCTAGGCCTGAAGTCCATTAGAACTAGCCAACGTCGCCTCCACTCCACCAACTAGGTACCCCAGGCAGATCGCTTAGTCCACTCCACAGGATCCTGTTATAGCCCAGGCTATCCTTCAAACTGTGTTCTGCGAGCCTTAGTCTCCTGATTACACATACTCTAAACTCTCTACCGCTACGCCTCCCATTGTCCTCCCCTCCTCCCCCTCTTCTGTCCCTCCCCCTCCCCTCCCCACACCCCCTCTCTACACACTAAAATCCCTCTTTGATCTTATAAACTCGATGACCAAGCTTTACTTTGCCTCATCCTGATTCCCCACCTAGGATTACAGGCTCAGGAGACCATGTTTGGAAAGTCATGAATCTTCAAGATGTTGTGGGGAGGAGCTTTAGGTAGTCAAAGCTCTAAGTTCAGAAGAGAAACTGTGGATGCAAGGTACCAGAGGGAGGAAGGCCCTTGTGGGGAGATAATGAATCTGAGTTATCATCCCTGTAACCAGCACCCATGGGGGATGGAGGTGTCACCTCCATATATATATATATATATATATATATATATATATAGGCACCCATGGGGGATGGAGGTATCACCTCCATATATATATA